>NC_057807.1:598391723-598397824 GCF_018294505.1 Triticum aestivum
TCTTCAAATTCTCAGTTTTGAGCAAAACAGATTGACCCGGTGTCCGCAACAATCATGACCCGGCGTCACCAATAATTATGACCCGGCGTCGGCAACAATTATGACTCGGCATCACCTATTTATAACTCGGCGATTTTGGTAATCATAAATTGGCAAATTTCTACATCTTCAAGCTGGCTGAATATCAGTTGAATATTTCAGGACCAATATTTTGTCAAGTCAGAGCATTGAAGGCCGACTCAAATGGATTATTTCTTATGATATTTCTCCACAAGAGCCAATGTCAACAAATTGGTTATGAAGCTGGCCTGTTGACCCGAATTTTTTAGAAAAAGTGCCTGCATTTTTTGCATTGGCAAGGTTTGGACAGATCTCTTAAAGGAGATTTGCTATAAGATCTTGAGTATGCATCCAGGAGGAAATGACAAGGACTTAAGGATGATCAGGTGCCGGTTTAGGAAAATATTTAACCCGGAGCATAACCTATCAAGTTTGTTCTTGTGTTTATTTTGTAGATCAGTTTAACATGGATAAATCAAAATTAAACTGGGGGCTAATGTCGGGGATATACCCTGCGGTATGACCCGGCCGGGCTGGGCGTTTTCATTGGTAACCCACCGGAGGACTGGCGGCTCACGAGTCTGGCAGCTCACTGGTCTAACAACTCACGAGCCTGGAGACTCACGGATGGCCCTAACGGCGGGTCAGATAGAAGACTAGGCCCAAGGCCCAAAAGGCCGCCTCATGTTATGGTGGGCCAATTTACGAGGAAAGGCACAAGGAGTTTTCCCTTAAGGGGGCAGACTAGGATTCCACTTGTAATAGAATAGTCCTAGTCCTACTAGGACTCCACATGTAACCCGACCCTCCAACTTATATAAGGAGGGGCAGGGCACCCCAAGAGGGACAAGAAAAACAATCTCTAATGCTAGACACAACTAAAAGGGAGCCGACTTATGCGGCGTCTCCCTCATGAGCATAATGAGACCTAGCCACAAACATCATGTAGGGCTATTATCGGATGATGTTTCCCGGGGCCCGAAGCTGTCTAAATTCTTGTCTTGTGTGTTGATCCACCTCGTGTCTCTCGTCCCGATCAACCCCTCTCAAGCTACCACATGGATGCGTTGGCCTCACGACAAGTCCTCACACAAGGACATCTGCCATGACAAATCCACAACATGATCTTCTGCTTCCCCCCATTGCAGCATCACCGTATTCAGCGGGCGGATAGTGGTCATCATCATCTTCTTCTTTGTTGTCTTCCATCATAACCCCTCTTTCTCCATGCTTGGTCAAAACATTATAGTGTGGCATGAAACCCTTCTCAAGCAGGTGGATGTGAAGGGTTTTCAAGTCAGAGTAAGACTTCGTATTCCCACAAATAGGGCATGGACAGCACACAAGACCATTCTGCTTGTTTGCCTCAGCCACTTCGAGAAAATTATGCACGCCCTTAATGTACTCGGAGGTGCATCTGTCACCGAACATCCATTGTCGGCTCATCTGCGTACATTACATATAATTAAGTGTGTCATAAACCATTACAGAACATCATGAATATAGAAGTGACCAAATTAATAGAAGTTCATCATCACATTAAAACCAAAGTATAGTAGTGATCAAATGTTATTACTGAGAAAAATAAATGCATAAAGTTCATACATAGTTCTCATTGAACAACATATAGCTCTCGAGAGCATCTAATTAAACCATACATTGAAACTATATAAAACATTTCAATGCAACAACAAATGCGATCATAATCACAACTAAGGTAAAAATTGATCCAAAAGCATAATGATACAAGCCTCAATATGAATGGCATATTTTTTAATCTTTCTAACCTTCAAGAGCATTGCATCCATCTTGATCTTGTGATCATCGACGACATCGGCAACATGCGAATCCAATTTCATCTTCTCCTCCTCAATTATTTTCATTTTTTCTTTCAAATACTCATTTTCTTGTTCAACTAAATTTAACCTCTCGACAAGAGGGTCGGTTGGAATTTTCGGTTCACATACCTCCTAGATAAAAACATTTGTGTCACGTGTGTCGGCATAATTGTCATAAACACTAAATGAAACAAATAGTTATAAAAGATAATATACCACAACCGAATCATAGACAGGATGAGGGCAGACGGGGGTGGATACCAAAACCATGGCACTATATAATAACAAAAAATAGTAAAAGTACAAAAATTATACAAGTATCTATCTAAAACATACAAGTAAGAATTTTTTTCTTTTAGAAATAAGATAAGAACAAGAGGCTCACCATGGTGGTGGCGGCGACGAGATCGGCATGTGCGATCGACGGTGGTGAGGACGGAGACAGGACAAGACGGACCGCAAACCTAGACAAATCTTGAGGAAAATGGAGCTTAGAGTGGAGAAAGCTTAAGTGTGGCTCAAGCATTTCATCGAACACCTCATGTCCATAGGAGGTGAGATAGAGCAACACACACCTCTCCCATGGCTGGCAAGGAAAACAGAACAGTGGTTGTATTCGCGGGAGGGGCGGGGTGATACGTCCATTTTGCATCATGCTTTTATACCAATATTTATTACATTATGGGCTATTATTACATGTTATGTCACAATACTTATGCCTATTCTCTCTTATTTTACAAGGTTTACATGAAGAGGGAGAATGCCGGCAGCTGGAATTCTGGGCTGGAAAAGGAGCAAATATTAGAGACCTATTCTGCACAACTCCAAAAGTCCTGAAACTCCACAAAAGTTATTTTTGGTATTAATAAAAAATATTGGGCGAAGAAAGTGCCAGAGGGGCCCCACACCCTGGCCACGAGGGTGGGGGCGCGCCCTACCCCTCTGGACGCCCCCTACCTCGTTGGCCCCCTGGCAGGCCTCTGGTGACCATCTTCGGCTATATGAAGTCTTTTACCCTGGAAAAAAATCATAAGAAATCTTTCGAGACGAGACACCGCCGCCACGAGGCAGAACCTTGGTGGAACCAATCTAGGGCTCCGGCGGAGCTGTTCTGCCTGGGAAACTTCCCTCCGGGAGGGGGAAATCATCACCATCGTCATCACCATCGGTCCTCTCGGTGGGAGGGGGTCAATCTTCATCAACATCTTCACCAGCACCATCTCCTCTCAAACCCTAGTTCATCTCTTGTATCCAATCTTTGTCCCAAAACCACAGATTGGTACCTGTGGGTTACTAGTAGTGTTGATTACTCCTTGTAGTTGATGCTAGTTAGTTTATTTGGTGGAAGATCATATGTTCAGATCCTATATGCATATTAATACCCCTCTGATTATGAACATGAATATGATTTGTGAGTAGTTACGCTTGTTCCCGAGGACATGGGAGAAGTCTTGCTATAAGTAGTCATGTGAATTTGGTATTCGTTTGATATTTTTGATGAGATGTATGTTGTCTTTCCTCTAGTGGTGTTATGTGAATGTCGACTACATGACACTTCACCATTATTTGGGCCTAGAGGAAGGCATTGGGAAGTAATAAGTAGATGATGGGTTGCTAGAGTGACAGAAGCTTAAACCCTAGTTTATGCGTTGCTTCGTAAGGGGCTGATTTGGATCCATATTGTAAGGGCATATTTATCCCTAAGGTGTTTTGGTGATTGATGACAATGCTTTTGCGGACTAATCGTGTGCGTTGAGTTTTTCAGATATTCATCCTTTGCCACGAGACGATTCCCTCCCCTCGGAGTGTTATTCAAGACGGTGCAGCTCTTTCAGTTCTATGTTGGTGGACAAGTTTCGTAGGAGTCACCATACTATCAAGAGGGGGTCCGCTTTGGTAAGGCTGGGGTGGAATCAACACGTACACATCCCTGATACACCCTCTGAGCCTTTCCGCTTCAATGGAGAACTCATTCCCCTTCTTTTGAGCATCGTTTGGTCCCAGCGGTAGTACCGCGGGCCACATCGGTAGTACCGGCCGAGTGTTACAAGCGGCAGTACCGCTCCACAGTGGTAGTACAGCTTGAAGCCCTCTGCCGTAGTACCGCTGCGGCTCCGTGCTCCTACCGCCTCGACTCAAGGGTTCTTTTCTCGTGTCGGGTCTTGCGGCACTAGTTGCGGTAGTAGAGGCGGTAGTACCGCTCTTAAGCGGTAGTACCGCCCTTACCTCCACTGTAGTACCGCTCTGGGTCCAGATCCTTCGCTCCCCTCTTCTGCGCAGCAGTATCGCAAGGTGGGACGGTAGTACCGCTAGCCACAGTGGCAGTACCACCCACCCCAGCGGTAGTACTGCTCTCTGCGAGGCTGCTTTGGGGAGTAACGGTTGGATTGTTCCCCCCACTATATAAGGGGGTCTTCTTCCCCAAAGTTGACTCACCTCTTCCCCCCAAAAGCTCCATTGTTGCTCCAAGCTCCATTTTCGCCCGATCTCTCTCCCTAGCCAATCAAACTTGTTGATTTGCTTGGGATTGGGTGAGAAGGCCTCGATCTACACTTCCACCAAGAGAAATTTGATTCCCCCCACTAATCCCTAGCGGATCTTGTCACTCTTGGGTGTTTGAGCACCCTAGACAGTTGAGGTCACCGCGGAGCCAGAGTCCATTGTGGTGAAGCTTCATGGTGTCGTTGGGAGCCTCCAATTAAGTTGTGGAGATAGCCCCAACCTTGTTTGTAAAGGTTCAGTCGCCGCCTTCAAGGGCACCAATAGTGGAATCACGACATCTCGCATTGTGTGAGGGCGTGAGGAGAATACGGTGGCCCTAGTGGCTTCTTGGGGAGCATTGTGCCTCCACACCACTCTAACGGAGACATACTTCCCCTCAAAAGGAAGGAACTTCGGTAACACATCCTCGTCTTCACTGGCTCCACTCTTGGTTATCTCGTGCCTTTACTTGTGCAACTTATTTGTGTTATATTCCTTGCTTGCTTGTGTGCTAGTTGTTGTTGCATCATATAGGTTGCGCACCTAGTTGCATATCTAAAGAACCTACTTTGAAGCAAAGTTTAATTTAGTAAAGGAAATTTAGAAGTGTTAGTTGCCTGTTCACCCCCCCCCCCCTCTAGTCCACCATATCGATCCTTTCACATATGTTTCATGCTATGGTTAGGTTTACCTTAATACTTCTTTTGTAGTTGTGAATGCTTGCAATAGGGGTTAATCATAAGTGGGATGCTTGCCAAGAAAGGTAAGTACCCAATCACCGGTCCACCCACATATCAAATTATCAAAGTAAGGAACGCGAGTCATATGAGTGTGATGAAAACTAGCTTGGCGATAATTCCCACGTGTCCTCGGGAGCGTTTTTCTCTATATAAGAACTTGTCCAGGCTTTTCCTTTGCTACAAAAAGAATTGGGCCACCTTGCTGCACCTTATTTACTTTTGTTACTTGTTACTCATTACGAATTACCTCACCACAAAACTATCTGTTACCGATAATTGCAGTGCTTGCAGAGAATACCTTACTAAAAACCACTGGTCATTTCCTTCTGCTCCTCGTTGGGTTCGACACTCTTACTTATCGAAAGGACTATGATAGATCCCCTACACTTGTGGGTCATCACGGGGGTATGTATAGGCTACTCTTTAGTCCCGGTTGATAGCTAGAACCGGGACAGGAGACTCACATTTGGTCCCAGTTCCAGCCACCAACCGAGACTAAAGGTGCTGGGCTAGGAGTGAGGCCCATTAGTTTCGGTTCATGATTGGAACCGGGACCAAAAGTGTCAGACGAACCGGGGCCAATGGCCCCCGAGGCCCGGCCGGCGCCCTGGGCTCATGAACCGGGACTGATGCCCCCTTTGGTCCCGATTCGTGAGTGAATTCGGGATTAATGCCCTTACCCAGGCCTCAACCAAAGCCATGTTTTCTACTAGTGGGGCTTGCACAGATGAGGGACGAGTGTCATTTTCCAGTGCAGCTCTCGGTATGTGTGGTATTTTCGAGTGCCGCTCTCGGGATAACATAAACTAGATCTTATGTTGTATCCTTTACCGAGCGTGACTCTCAGAAAAGGTGTAAACCGTAGATCTAGGTCTCATACCTTTACCCAGAGCCGCACCGACAGACTCTCGGTAAAGGTCGATGAACACGTAACTCCCCCGCGCGGTATCTTCTCTCTCACTTCTCTCTCTTTCTCACCATG
>NC_057807.1:598398179-598422149 GCF_018294505.1 Triticum aestivum
GGCACCACCTCCCCCTCTCGGTGAGCTTTGTCTCCCCCTCCCCGGTCTTGTATGTATGCATGAGTGTACGTATGGATGCATGGATTTTTATATGGATGCAAGGATTGATTGATGCATGGATCTATGAATGTATATATGTATGTATTAATGCATGGATTGATGCATGAATTAATGAATGGACCTTTTTTGTAGTTTTTGTATGTATCAATATATATATATATATATATATGGATGTATGTATGTATGCCTGAATGCACAGATGGAAGTAAGGAAGGATGGATGAATGAGTTGGGAAACGTAGCATGCAATTTCAAAAAAATGCCTACGCTCACGCAAGATCTACCTAGGAGATGCATAGCAACGAGAGGGGGAGATTGTGTCCACGTACCCTCGTACACCGAAAGCGGAAGCGTTTGACAACGTGGTTGATGTAGTTGAACTTCTTCTCGTTCCGACCAATCAAGCACAAAATGTATGACACCTCCGAGTTCTACACATGTTAAGCTCGATGACGTCCCCCAAAATCTTGATCCAGGAAAGTGTCGAGGGAGAGTTGCGTCAGCACGACGGTGTTGTGATGGTGATGGTGAAGTGATCCCCACAGGGCTTCGCTTAAGCACTACGTGAATATGACTGGAGGCATAAACTGTGGAGAGGGGGCGCCGCACACGGCTAGGAATCAATATTGTGTGTTCTAGTGGTGCCCTGCCCTCATATATATAGGTGGGAGGGAGAGGGAGCAGCCAAGGGGGCGCCCAAGTAGGAGGAATGCTACTTGGGGCCCTAATCCTATTCGGCTCCCCCCTTTCCATATCTTTCGAAGGGGGAGGAAGGAGGAGGGAGGAGGAAAGGAAGGGGGAGGCCGAATCCCTCCCCTTCCTTCTCTCTTCCCCTATTTCCTTCTCCTCTCCTAATTTGGCCTACATGGGGCGCACCAGCCCCATAGGGGCTGGTCTGCCCCCCTCTTGGCCCATTAGGCCCATGTAGTTTGCCGAGGGTTGCCCGAAACCCCTTCCGGTGACCCGATACGTACCCGGTACCCCTGAAACACTTCCGGTATCCGAATACTATCGTCCTATATGTGAATCTTTACCTCTCGACCATTCTGAGACTCCTCATCATGTCTGTGATCTCATCCAGGACTCCGCAAAATTTGGTCACCAAATCAAATAACTCATATAATACAAATCGTCATCAAACGTGAAGCGTGCGGACCCTACGGGTTCGAGAACTATGTAGACATGACCGAGACACCTCTCCGGTCAATAACCGATAGCGAAACCTGGATGCTCATATTGTCTCCCACATATTCTACAAAGATATTTATCAGTTGAACCGTTATGAGAACATATGTTATTCCCTTTGTCATCGGTATGTTACTTGCCTGAGATTCGATCGATGGTATCTTCATACCTAGTTCAAACTCATTACCGGCAAGTCTCTTTACTCGTTCCATAATGCATCATCCTGCAACTAACTCATTAGTTACTTTATTTGCAAGGCTTCTTATGATGTGCATTACCGAGAATGCCCAGAGATACCTCTCCGATACTCGGAGTGACAAATCCTAATCTCGATCTATGCCAACCCAAAAAACACCTTCAGAGATACCTGTAGAGCATCTTTATAATCACCCAGTTACGTTGTGACGTTTGATAGCACACAAGGCATTCCTACGGTATCCGGGAGTTGCATAATCTCATAGTCAGAGGAATATGTATTTGACATGAAGAAAGCAGTAGCAATGAAACTAAATGATCATTATGCTAAGCTACAGATGGGTCTTGTCCATCACATCATTCTCCTAATGATGTGATCCCATTCATCAAATGATAACACATGTCTATGTCTAGGAAACTTAACCATCTTTGATTATCGAGCTAGTCAAGTAGAGGCATACCAGGGACACGGTGTTTTTTCTATGTATCCACACATGTATCAAGTTTTCGGATAATACAATTCTAGAATGAATAATAAACATTTATCATGATATAAGGAAATATAAAATAACAACTTTATTATTGCCTCTAGGGCATATTTCTTTCAGTCTCCCACTTGCACTAGAGTCAATAATCTAGTTCACATCGGTGATATAACACCAATAGTTCACATCTGTATGTGATTAACACCCATACTTCACGTCGCCATGTGACCAAAAACCAAAGGGTTTACTAGAGTCAATAATCTAGTTCACATCACTGTGATTAACACCCAAAGAGTACTAAGGTGTGATCATGTTTTTCTTGTGAGAGAAGTTTAGTCAACAGGTCTGCCATATTCGGAGCCGTATGTATTTTGCAAATTTTCTATGTCTACAGTGCTCTGCATGGAGCTACTCTAGATAATTGCTCCCACTTTCAATATGTATCCAGATTGAGACTCGGAGTCATCCGGATCGGTGTAAAATCTTGCATTGACATAACTCTTTATGGCGAACTCTTTATCACCTCCATAACCGAGAAATATTTCTTTAGTCCTCTTAGGTAACTAAGGATAACTTTGGCCGCTGTCCAGAGATCCACTCCTGGATCACTATCGTACCCCCTTGCAAAACTCATGATAAGGTACACAATAGGTCTGGTACACAGCATATCATACTTTATAGAACCTATGGCTGAGGCATAGGGAATGACTTTCATTCTCTTTCTATTTTCTGTTGTGGTCGGGTTTTCAGTCTTACTCAACTTTACACCTTGCAACACATGCAAGAACTCCTTCTTTGACTATTCCATTTTGAACTACTTCAAAATCTTGTCAAGGTATGTCCTCATTAAAAAATCTTATCAACCGTCTTGATCTATCTTTATAAATCTTGATGCCCAATATGTAAGCAGCTTCACCGAGGTCTTTCTTGGAAAACCTCCTTTCAAACTCTCCTTTATGCTTTCCAGAAAATTCCTTCCGATCAACAATATGTCATTCACATATACTTATCAGATAGGTTGTAGTGCTCCCACTCACTTTCTTGAAAATACAAGCTTCACTGCAGGTCTGTATAAAACTATATGCCTTGATCAACTAATCAAACCGTATATTCCAACTCCAAGATGCTTGCACCAGTCCATAGATGGATCGCTGGAGCTTGCACATTTTGTTAGCAACTTTAGGAATGTCAAAACCTTCTCATTGCATCATATACAATTCTTTTTTAATAAATCCATTAAGGAATGTGGTTTGATATCCATTTCCTAGATTTCCTAAAATGCGGCAATTCCTAACATGATTCGGACAGACTTAAGCATCAATACGAGTGAGAAAATCTCATCGTAGTCAACAACTTGAACTTTTCAAAAACCTTTTGGGAAAATTCGATATTTGTAGATAGTAACACTAGCATCCCCATCTGTCTTCTTCTTTAAGATCCATTTATTTTCTATGGCTCGCAGATCATCAAGCAAGTCAACCAAAGTCCACACTTTGTTCTCATACATGGATCCTATCTCAGATTTCAGGGCCTCAAGCCATTTATCGGAATTTGGGCTCATCATCGCTTCTTCATAGTTCGTAGGTTCATCATGGTCAAGTAACATGACTTCCAGAACAGGATTACCATACCACTCTAGTGTGGATCGTGCCCTGGTTGACCTATGAGGTTCTGTAGTAACTTGATCTGAAGTTTCATGATCATCATCATGAGCTTCCTCTCTAGTTGGTGTAGGCATCATGGGAACGGATTTCTCGGATGAACTACTTTCCAACTTGAGAGAAGGTACAATTACCTCAACAAGTTCTACTTTCCTCCCACTCACTTCTTTCGAGAGAAACTCCTTCTCTAGAAAGGTTCCATTCTTGGCAACAAAGATCTTGCCTTCAGATCTATGGTACAAGGTGTACCCAATTGTTTCCTTAGGGTATCCTATGAAGATGCACTTCTATGATTTGGATTCGAGCTTATCAGGCTGAAGCCTTTTGACATAACCATCGCATCCCCAAACTTTAAGAAATGACAACTTAGGTTTATTGCCAAACCACATTTCATACGGTGTCGCCTCAACGGATATTGATGGTGCCCTGTTTAATGTGAATGTAGTTATCTCTAATGCATAACCCCAAAAAGATAGTGATAAATCAGTAAGAGACTTCATAGATCGCACCATATCTAATAAAGTACGGTTACGACGTTCAGACACACCATTACGCTGTGGTGTTCCAGGTGGCATGAGTTATGAAACTATTTCAGATTGTTTTAAATGAAGGCCAAACTCGTAACTCAAATATTCACCTCCACAATTAGATTGTAGAAACTTTATTTTCTTCTTACGATGATTCACCACTTCACTCTGAAATTCTTTGAACTTTTCAAATGTTTTAGACTTGTGTTTCATTAAGTAGATATACCCATATCTTCTCAAATCATCTGTGAAGGTCGGAAAAAAACGATACCCGCCATGAGCCTCAACACTCATCGGACTGCATACATCGATATGTATTATTTCCAATAAGCCATTGGCTCGTTCCATTGTTCCGGAGAACGGAGTTTTAGTCATCTTGCCCATAAGGCACGATTTGCAACTATCAAATGATTCATAATCAAGTGATTCCAATATTCTATCTGCATGGAGTTTCTTCATGCGCTTTACACCGATGTGACCTAAACAGTAGTGCCACAAGTATGTTGCACTATCATTATCAACTTTGCATCTTTTGGCATCAATATTATGAATATGTGTATCAGTACGATTGAGATTCAATAAACTATTAACATTGGGTGTATGACCATAGAAAGTTTTATTCATGTAAACAGAATAACAATTATTCTCTGTCTTAAATGAATAACCGTATTGCAATAAACATGATCTAAGCATATTCATGCTCAACGCAAACACCAAATAACATTCATTTAGGTTCAACACTAATCCCGAAAGTATAGGGAGTGTGCGATGATGATCATATCAATCTTGGAACCAATTCCAACACACATCATCACTTCATCCTCAACTAATCTCTATTTATTCCGCAACTCCTGTTTCGAGTTACTAATCTTAGCAACCGAACAACTATCAAATACCCAGGGGCTACTATGAGCACTAGTAAGGTACACATCAATAACATGTATATCAAATATACCTTTGTTCACTTTGCCATCCTTCTTATCCGCAAAAAATTTGGGGTAGTTCCGCTTCTAGTGACCATTTCCTTTGCAGTAGAAGCACTCAGTTTCAGGCTTAGGTCCAGCTTTGGGCTTCTTCATGGGAGTGACAACTTGCTTGCCATTCTTCTTGAAGTTCCCTTTCTTTCACAATGCCCTTTCCTGGAAACTAGTGTTCTTTTTTAATCATCAACACTTGATGCTTTTTCTTGATTTCTACCTTCGTCGATTTCAGCATCACGAAGAGCTCGGGAATCGCTTTCGTCATCCCTTACATATTATAGTTCATCACAAAGTTACAGTAACTTGGTGATCGTGACTAGAGAACTCTGCTAATCACTATCTTATCTGGAAGATTAACTCCCACTCGATTCAAGCAATTGTAGTACCCAGACATTCTGACCACGTGCTCACTAGCTGAGCTATTCTCCTCCATCTTTTAGGAGAAGTACTTGTCAGAGGTCTCATACCTCTCGACACGGGCATGAGTCTGAAATACCAATTTCAGCTCTTGGTACATTTCATATGCTCCATGGAGTTCAAAACGTCTTTGTAATCCTGGTTCTAAGCCATAAACCATGGTGCGCTAAACTATCAAGTAGTCATCATATTGAGCTAGCCAAATGTTCATAACGTCTGTATCTGCTCCTGCAATAGGTCTCTCACCTAGCAGTGCATCAAGGACATAATTCTTCTGTGCAGCAATGAGGATAAACCTCAGATCACGGACCCAGTTCGTATCATTGCTACTATCATCTTTCAACTTAGTTTTCTCTAGGAACATATCAAAAGACATAGGGGAGCTACAACGCGAGCTATTGATCTATAACATAATTTGCAAATACTATCAGGACTAAGTTCATGATAAATTAAAGTTCAATTAATCATATTATTTAAGAACTCCCACTTAGATTGACTTCACTCATGTCATCTAAATGATATGTGATCCAAATTAACTAAACCATGTCCGATCATCACATGAGATGGAGTAGTCATCAATGGTGAACATCTCTATGTTGATCATATCTACTATATGATTCACTTTCGACCTTTTGGTCTCTATTGTTCCGAGGCCATGTCTATACATGCTAGGCCCATCAAGTTTAACCCGAGTATTCCGCATGTGCAAAACGGGCTTGTACCCATTGTATGTGAACATAGAGCCTATCACACCCGATCATCACGTGGTGTCTCAGCACAAAGAACTTTCACAATGGTGCATACTCAGGGAGAACACTTATACCTTGAAATTTAGATAAGGGATCATCTTATAATGCTACCGCCGTACTAAGCAAAATAAGATGCATAAAGATAAACATCACATGCAATCAAAATATGTGACATGATATGGCCATCATCATCTTGTGCTTTTGATCTCCATCTCCAAAGCAACGTCATGTTCTTCATCATCACTAGCTTGACACCTTGATCTCCATCGTAGCATCATGGTCATCTCGCCAAAAATTGCTTCTACAACTATCGCTACCGCTTAGTGATAAAGTAAAGCAATTACATGGCATTTGCATTTCATATAATAAAGCGACAACCATAAGGCTCCTGACAGTTGCCGATAACCTTTACAAAACATGATCATCTCATACAACAACGTATATCACATCATGTCTTGGCCATATCACATCACAACATGCCCTCCAAAAACAAGTTAGACGTCCTCTACTTTGTTGTTGCAAGTTTTACGTGGCTGCTATGGGCTTCTAGCAAGAACCGTTCTTACCTACCGCACAAAACCACAACGGTGATTTATCAAGTTTGTTGTTTTAGCATTCAACCAGGACCGGCCGTAGTCAAATTCGATTCAACTAAAGTTGGAGAAACAGACACCCGCCAGCCAACTTTATGCAAAACTAGTTGCATGTCTGTCAGTTCAACCGGTCTCATGAACGTGGTCATGTAAGGTTGGTCTGGGCCGCTTCATCCAACAATACCGCCGAATCAAAATAAGACATTGGTGGTAAACAGTATGATCATCACCACCCACAAAACTTTGTGTTCTAGTCGTGCATAACATCTAAGCATAAACATGGCTCTGATGCCACTGTTTGGGAAACATAGCATGCAATTTCAAAAATAATCCTACACTCACGCAACATCTATCTAGGAGATGCATAGAAACGAGAGGGGGAGAGTGTGTCCATGTACCCTCGTAGACCGAAAGCGGAAGCATTTGACAACACGGTTGATGTAGTCGAACTTCTTCTTGTTCCGACCGATCAAGCACCGAACGTACGGCACCTCCGCGTTCTACACACGTTCATCTCGATGACGTCCCTCGAACTCTTGATCTAGCAAAGTGTCGAGGGAGAGTTGCGTCAGCATGACGGTTGTGTGAATGTGATGGTGAAGTGATCTGCGCAGGGCTTCGCCTAAGCACTACGTGAATATGACCGGAGGCGTAAACTATGGAGGGGGGCGCCGCACACGGCTAGGAATCAATATTGTGTGTTCTAGTGGTGCCCTGCCCTCATATATATATAGGTGGGAGGGAGAGGGAGTAGTCAAGGGGGCACCGAATTAGGAGGAATCCTACTTGGGGCCCTAATCCTATTCGGCTCCCCCCTTTCCATGTCTTCCGGAGGGGGAAGGAAGGAGGAGGGAGGAGGGAAGGAAGGGGGAGGTCGAACCCCTCCCCTTCCTTCTCGCTTCCCCTCTTTCCTTCCCCTCTCCTAATTCGGCCTACATGGGGTGCACCAGACCCTTAGGGGCTGGTCTGGCCCCCTCTTGGCCCATTAGGCCCATGTAGTTTGCCGAGGGTTGCCCGGAACCCCTTGCGATGACCCGATACATACTCGGTACCCCCGGAACACTTACGGTGTCTGAATACTATCGTCCTATATATGAATTTTTACCTCTCGACCATTTCGAGACTCGTCGTCATGTTCGTGATCTCATCCGGGACTTCGAACAACATTCGGTCACCAAATCACATAACTCATGTAATACAAATAGTCATCAAACGTTAAGCGTGGGGACCCTACAGGTTGGAGAACTATGTAGATACATGACCGAGACACCTCTCCGGTCAGTAACCAATAGCGGAACCTGGATTCTCATACTGGCTCCCACATATTCTATGAAGATCTTTATCGGTCGAACCATTATGACAACATACGTTATTCCTTTTGTGATCGTTATGTTACTTGCCCGAGATTCGATCGTCGGTATCTTCATACCTAGTACAATCTCGTTACCAGCAAGTCACTTTACTCATTCTGTAATGCACCATCCCGCAACTAACTCATTAGTCACATTGCTTGCAAGGCTTCTTATGATGTGCATTACCGAGAGGGCCCAGAGATACCTCTCCGATACTCGGAGTGACAAGTCCTAATCTCGATCTATGCCAACCCAACTAACACCTTTGGAGATACCTGTAGAGCGTCTTTATAATCACCCAGTTACATTTGTGACATTTTATAGCACACAAGGCATTCGTCCGGTATTCGGACAGTTGCATAATCTCATAGTCGGAGGAATATGAAGAAAGTAGTAGCAATAAAACTGAACGATCATTATGCTAAGCTAACGGGTGGGTCTTGTCCATCACATCATTCTCCTAGTGATGTGATCCCATTCATCAAATTAGAACACATGTCTATGGCTAGGAAAACTTAACCGTCTTTGATTAACGAGCTAGTCAAGTAGAGGCATACTAGGGACATGGTGTTTTGTCTATGTATCCATACATGTATCAAGTTTCCGGTTAATACAATTCTAGCACTAGTAGAAAAAGGGCCTTATGTTCAACTCTTTAGTCCTGGTTTGTAATGGAACCGGCACTAATGTGACCATTAGTGCCGGTTCCAACGGCTGCGTGCGCGGCTCTCGTTAGTATCGGTTCGTGGCTAACCTTTAGTACCGGTTCGTGCCACGAACCGGTACTAAAAAGGTGGTGGCAGGATGGTGTCAGGCTGCGGCCCCACCATGACCTATAGTACCGGTTCACGCGACGAACCGGGACTATAAGTTCACATTTAGTCCTGGATCATGTAACCAACCGGGACTACACATATCACTATATATAGTTCTTCTTCCGGCCCGAGCCGAAGCCTTATGTTTTTGCCCCCTCTCTGTTTTCTTTCCCTCTTGCTCGAGCTCCCACCTCCATTTTTGCCAAAAATTTCCAACATTTGAAGGCACCCCATCCATCCAAGTGATCCCAAAGGTTAGCAACTCTGTCCTTTCATCTCTCAATGCTACATTAGCTCTTTGCAATGCTCTATAAGTATAGTGATTTGTGGGTTTTCTGTTTGGGAGGAATTATAGGTTGTACTTTATTTTATTTATATGCAATTTGAGGTCAAAATAACTCTTAGTTTGCATATGTAGGTGCGGTTTACTTAGTGCCTTCCCGTCTCCGTCCTAACCACCGTCGATCGTCCGCACTGTCCCGTCGCCGGCACCACCTTGTGGTGAGCCTCTTGTTCTTATCTTTTTAATATAAGAAAAAAAATCATGTTTGTCCTATTTAGATATATAGTTACTTGTATAATTATCTTACCCGTACATTGTTTGTTATACATAGTGCCATGGTTTTGATATCCGTCTCCGTTGGCCCTCGTCTGGGTTATGATTCGGATGTTGTATATTCTTTTTTATAAGTATTTATTGCATTTCGTGTTTATGACAAATTATGCCCATCAAGTTGACATAGATATTTTTTATCTAGGAGGCATGACAAACTATGCCCATTAATTAAGTAGTACTATCTAGCTACCATCTCTTTAATTCTAGTTTCAATATACCATTAGTTATCATGCTTGATTAATTATTATCTGATTGAATTCTATTCTCATAAAGTGCATGAAGCAGTTGTCGGGGAATGATCTATGTGCATACTACGTTTGCGAGAACATTCGCATGATGGCGTCTGAAAGGAGCAGAGATGATAGACAGCAATGGGTACGTTGCCAGAGCACTATTTATAATTTTTACATCATTATTGATATCTAATATATACACACACAACTAATACATGCATATTTGATCTCCTTATTTAAAGTTCCGGGACGTGCGGGAGAAGCTCCTACCAGGGGATCCCGTACGAGCACTTCAAGAAGAAATAGCGATATTTTTGCTCGACCAGGTCATAGATCCCAATGGTTGCCGGATCGACGAGGGGGAGAAAAAAGGACCACACCCCACTCCCTTCTCTATTGAACTGCATCTCCTCTGGATGTTGCAGATGTCCTGTCCTCGTCCAAAACAGGGCCACAACTACCTCCCCCAAGCTCCTCCTTCCCTCGTCGGCGATGGGAGCACGGGTGTCATGCTGCATTTTTTCTGGCCGGAGCCACTAATGAATGCGGTGCATCCCACATGTGTTTTGTTTGATTTTTTCTGGCCGGAGCCACTAATGATCGCCTACACGAGAATTTCCCTTTCTTCTTGAAGGGTTTTGTGCAACTCATCACCGGCGGCAGCGTGCGGTTTTGATTCGAGGAGCATGCAGTTCCGTTCTGTGTTAGGGAGCCATGCCTTGAGCCGTGCTGATCGCTGGGATTTTTTGCCTGAGAGGACAACGACAGCCACACGACAAGTTGTGCTTGCGGAGGTATGCTGCCTCCGGCCAAGGTGTGGTGGCCACACAGCGAGGCGCGCCCCCACCTGGAGTACACCCCCATGCATGCAGTTTGGTCCTCCTCTATGTGTGGTTAATGGGAGCACCGGTTTCACCACCGTAGCTGTCGTTGCAGTTTTGTTGCCATTTTTTGCAGTTCCTCTAATTTGGATAGCGAGCCTCCCTCCGTGCGGTTTGCCGGTGCATCCACGCAGTACGACGCTTGTGTTTGTGCAGTACTATTAGAACCTGACGATTCGCTTTGTAGGAAAGGATGGAGCAGTCCACTTGGCTGTAGTGGATAAAAAATGAAAAGACAAAAAATTATACAAATTAAAAAATGTAGTTCACTAGAGTCGACACAGCGGCCGAACTCCTCGTGTAGTACAGTCCGTTGATGCACAACTTGTAGATGCCAGATGCTTGGTCAACGCATGTTTATATAAAAAAGTTAGAAAAAACAAAATCATAATGATGTGGGTCGCTTCTTTTTAGAATTAAAATGTGAGTGTGACTGTAAAAAATAAGGAATGGATATGCACTTTGTTCTCTCACGTTGTTCGCTATTAAACTCCTTGGTGGTTCACCCAGCTCGATTTCATATAGTAGATGCAATTCACTCGCTCAGTCCCTATGGTCCACTCACCCGGTCTACGCGTGTAAAAAATAATAAGTATGAGAAAAGACAACAAAGACTCGTGAGGTTCACTTTCGGAAGTGACGCCTTTCACTTTCGATAGTGTCGCGGTTCACTTACGTCAAATATGAAGTGCAAAAAAAAGTTACCGAAACGTCCAAGAAAAATAATGTGGTTCACTTCTCGATGGTGTTGTGGTTCACTTATGCCCGGCGTGAAGTGCACTTCACTTCCTCGCCTGAGAAAATTTACGTCTTGCAAAAGAAATGATGCAATGCGTTTGCCCGTCTGATGCAGTGGGGATTTCAGTCTTAAGCAGTGCGTTCTTCTGTCAGATGAAGTACACACGAAGATTTAGGTGTCGCGAAAAAACAGTGTTCGCATTTCGTTAAAATCAAAATTGCTCTTTAACCGTAAGGAATCGGAGAGAGTGTTCTACATGAAAAAGTTGCGCCTCGTTGATATCTTTCCAACGGCGCGTAAATTGAATCATTTCGACCAACGGTTTGTAAAAATTTCACAAAAAACAGCTGCTGCCTCTTATCGTTAGCCGCACGATTTTCAAAATTAATTAAAAACCGTAAGGAATCTAGAAAACATTTCAACATATGAAAGTTGCGCCTCATCCGTATTGGTCTTCATATGGGAACATAGACCCAAAACCCAAAACCCCCATAAACCTTAGGACTGGTTGGTCTGTCCAACTGGTACTAAAGGTCTCCCAGCCCCCGGTGCGGGCTCGTGCCACGTGGTGGCCCTTTAGTGGCGGTTCGTGCTGAACCGGGACTAAAGGGGGGGGACTTTAGTCCCACCCATTAGTGCTAGTTGCCGAACCGGCACTAGAGGCCCTTACGAACTGGTAATAAAGCTCCATTTTCTACTAGTGTAGCATGAATAATAAACATTTATCATGATAATAGGAAATATAAAATAACTACTTTATTCTTGCCTCTAGGGCATATTTCCTTCATAATGTAGAGAATTGTTAATTTTTTTATAGATAATTGTTTATGCATCTATTAGTTCTTGTTGTTTGTACGATGTTATGGAGGTCACCTCGATGATATTTGACAGATGCCGATTGTTGTTGCAGGGGGTCGCGCTTCCTCTGTTCCTCCTCTGTGGTCTTTTCATAGTAGGAGGAACATAGGAAGAGCGGCCATCACCGACGGTCCATGATAGTTGATTTTGGAGGGGAAAAAATCGACTTTTGACGATGGCGGTCAATCTGAAGGAGTTCTTCTTGTGATATACATTTGTCACGCACGATGGACTCGCCTAGCTTGACCATCACCAAAAGTAAAAATATTTGTGAGATAGTGTCCACCATATATACCACCACCAGAGAGAGTCCCACCACATATACGTCAGAGAGATGAGAGTTGTTTGAGGAAGAAAATCGACTTTTGATGATGGCGGTCGATCTGGGCGAGTTCTTCTTTTGATACACATTTGTCACGCATGATGGACTCGCCCAGCTCGACCATCATCGAAAGTCGAAATATCTGTGAGAAAGTGTGCATCATGATTAATTTGCTTAGAAGTAATCTTTGATGTTTGATTCTTATGCTATTTTCATTGTGTGACAAAAGGTGTTAGAACCGATCGATTTCGCGGCTATGGCTTCCTCCCACGACGCATCTTCCATTAGGGTCGACTCTGCAGTCAAGGAGAAGCTCGCCGAAGACCGCTTGGCAGCGCTCATTGAGAAGCACCCGCAACTGATCCTAATAAAGTATTTTGAGGATCTGGCCAAGAATAATACGTCAGCTAAGGAGAAGAAGGCCCCACCACATAAGGAGTGTAACGACTCGATGCCATTGAGTCCATCGATGTACATTACTGGCGACGCTTGATCCTCCACCATGGGGGATGCCCCGACATGATCTGACTCCACGATCACGGGTTTCACCGACTGCACCTCCGGGTAGTCCACCTAGATAGTTTGGCATTGCTTTAGTGATATATTCATGTAGGTGCTGATATGGACTTCTTAGATTGCCACTTGTGATGCTTTCGATTGTATGAGTGATGAACGCTTACGTGGCTTATGTATTATGTGATATTTTTAACATTGCATTCCTTCTCTGCCTTTTTTCTCTATGTTTGTAGATGAAGTGGTATGCGGTGTATAGAGGTAGATGTCTAGGAGTCTACGATTCATGGTATGAATGCAATGAACAAGTGATTTACTACGAAGGCAGCTCCCACGACTCGTTCAATAGTAGAGAGAAGGCAGCATATCATTACAATCAGTATGTGCTTAAGCAAAAGAGAAAATATGAATTAGTGGGTTCAGTGGATGGGTTCGCTGGATGTGCTAGCCAGAAATGGCTTATCGGGTTCAGTGGATGGAAGAACTTGATAATTCTTTTTCAGTTTATGATAATTGTGGTGTTGCTTTTATCTTGTGGTCGCATGTAGAAATGCATTGACCACTTTATTGTTTAGTAAGTAGGCATTTGTACTAAAGAGCTACCTTGTGATCTCAAAAGAAGTTCATGTGAACTATTTTATATAATGGTTATGTGAGTTTGTTGTTAGACACTAAGACTTGAAATGCATGTTTGTGTATTGTATATATATTTTTGCGACAGGGATCCGTGGGACAGCATTACAAAAGTTGTCCGGGAACGGATCTTTGCCAAGAGCGGCTCTCGGCAAAGTGGCACGTTGCTAGTTGTCTGTGTAAGCTTTGCCGAGAGCCACTCTCGGCAAAGTGGCATGCGGTGGCGGTTGGCTGTGGTAGTTTTGCCGAGAGCCACTCTCGGCAAAGAGCTGACAGGACCAGCCAACATGAAAGTCACTTTATATTGCCGGGTGGTACATTTTGGTTCTCGGCAAAGTCTTTGTTGAGTGCCGAGTGCTGGGTGGTACCGTTTGGTTCGTGGCTCTCGGCAAATTCCTGTTTGACAGAGGTGTACGCGGGTTGGCTTTTGTTGAGTGCAGCACTCGACAGAGACTTTGCCGGCGGTTGTTGGCCCTTTGCCGAGTGTGTGTGGCACTCGGTGTATAGCTCGATTCCAGCAGTGTCAGTTCCACTTTTCAGAACAAAGCTGTTCAAGTGGCATACTGAAGGAAATATGCCCTAGAGTCAATAATAAAGTTATTATTTATTTCCTCTTATCATGATAAATGTTTGTTATTTATGCTAGCATTGTATTAACCGGAAACATAATACATGTGTGAATACATAGACAAACATAGTGTCACTAGTATGCCTCTACTTGACTAGCTCATTGATCAAAGATGGTTAAATTTCCTAACCATAGATATGAGTCATCATTTGATCAGTGGGATCAGATCATTAGAAGAATGATGTGATTGACTTGACCCATTTTATTAGCTTAGCACTTGATCATTTAGTATGTTGCTATTGCTTTTTCGTGACTTATACATGTTCCTATGACTATGAAATTATGTAACTCCCGCTTACCGGAGGAACACTTTGTGTGATACCAAACGTCACAACGTAACTGGGTGATTATAAAGGTGCTCTACAGGTGTCTCCGAAGGTACTTGTTGAGTTGACATATTTCGGGATTAGGATTTGTCACTCTGATTGTCGGAGAGGTATCTCTGGGCCCTCTCGGTAATGCACATCACTATAAGCCTTGCAAGCAATGTAGCTAATGAGTTAGTTACAGGATGATGCATTACGTAACGAGTAAAGAGACTTGCCGGTAACGAGATTGAACTACGTATTGAGATACCGACGATCGAATCTCGGGCAAGTAACATACCGGTGACAAAGGGAACAACATATGTTGTTATGCGGTTTGACCGATAAAGATCTTCGTAGAATATGTGGGACCCAATATGAGCATCCAGGTTCCGCTATTGGTTATTGACCAGAGACGTGTCTTGGTCATGTCTACATAGTTCTCGAACCCGTAGAGTCCGCACGCTTAAAGTTCGATGACGGTTATATTATGAGTTTACGTGTTTTGATGTACCGAAGGTAGTTCGGAGTCCCGGATGTGATCATGGACATGACGAGGAGTCTCGAAATGGTCGAGACATAAAGATCGATATATTGGACGACTATATTTGGACACTGGAATGGTTTCGGGTGAGATCGGGATAATACCAAAGCACCGGGAGGTTATCGGAACCCCCCGGGAGGTATACGGGCCTTAATGGGCTTTAGTGGAAAGGAGGGGAAAGGGGAAAGGGAGGGGGCGCCCCCCCCCCCCAAGCCCAAACCGAATTGGCAAGGGGGCCGGAGCCCCTTTCCTTCCTTCCTCCTTCCTCTTCCTTCCCTCTCCCTCTCCAAATGGGAAAAGGAGGAGTCCTACTCCCGATGGGAGTAGGAATCCCCCACTTGGGCGCGCCTCCTCCTCCTGGCCGGCCCTCTCCTCCCCTCCTTTATATACGGAGGAGGGGGGCACCCCATAGTAGGACTCCCCCACTTGGGCGCGCCTCCTCCTCCTGGCCGGCCCTCTCCTCCCCTCCTTTATATACGGAGGAGGGGGGCACCCCATAGACACAACAATTGATCCCTTGGATCTCTCAGCCGTGTGCGGTGCCCCCCTCCACCATAATCCACCTTCATAATATTGTAGCGGTGCTTAGGCAAAGCCCTGCATCGGTAGAACATCATCATCGTCACCACGCCGTCGTGCTGACAGAACTCTCCCTCAAAGGTCGGCTGGATCGGAGTTCGAGGGACATCATCGAGCTGAACGTGTGCTGAACTCGGAGGTGCCGCACGTTCAGTACTTGGATCGGTCGGATCGTGAAGACGTATGACTACATCAACGGCGTTGTGCTAACACTTCCGCTTACGGTCTACGAGGGTACATGGACAACACTTTCCTCTCTCGTTGCTATCCATCACCATGATCTTGCGTGTGCGCAGGAATTTTTTTGAAATTACTATGTTACCCAACACATACTTGGAGGCTCGTTACAATAGATGTTCTGACATAGTTGAGCAATTTTAGTGTAGGTATGTGCTTGCCACATACTGCATTGATCATGCCGCTGTAGAGTTGACTGGTCAAAGGGATCTGTGTCTCAATTTGGTAGGCGAGGTGCTCGAAGTTTGATTCTAATTAATGGACTGCAATATACTATCATTCTTGGACAAACACAACCTAGGAGTACATAGTTCCACCAAAATGGTTCTCTGGACACAATTGAGCTATTATGTGGAGCAAAATGGTTCTCTGGACACCATGTCCATTTAATACTAGATCCTCTACATAGATGAAGCTACATAAACGTTCCCCTAAAAATAGTGGAGTATCTGGTGGAGTAAAAGCTTAGTGGAGTATATATATTTCACTAAGTTTTGGCCGGACCTAGCCGATCCCCTATATTTAACGAAGTAAAATTTTATTTTTCTAAACTTTGCAATTCTAATATATATTGCAACTACATATTAGCACACATATAGAAACTAAACATAAATTTGAATGTTTAAGCATATCATCAATATATTTTACAAACTGAAATATTCAATTTAAACATGTTGAATAGTTCAAATGTAGCAAAGTAACATGTGATGGAACAACTAGGACTCGCTATGACATTGCCAGTGATGCTCAACTAGATCTTGTTGGAGCTGGGAATAAACTTGACGGTTCTTGATCTTGCGATGCTCCTCAAGGAATGCCAAGATCATGTTCGTCATACTCTGGCTCAACCGGCATCCCGTTGGTGATGTACCAGAAGTTCTCAAGCATATATCTCTCATCTTCAATGATCATGTTATGCAATATGATGCACCAAGTCATGATATGCCATAGAACCTTGGAGTTCCAGTCGGCAAGGTCACGAACAATTGCAAAGTGCTTCTGAAGCACACGGAAGGCTCTCTCAATATATTCTCTAGTAGCTTCTTGACATTGGGCGAAGTGAATGTTTTTGTTACCTTTTGGATGCAGAATTGTTTTGACCAAGGTGGCCCATGGTGGATAGATGACATCCCCAAGGTAGTACCCATCAAGTAGTTGTGACCGTTGACCAAGTAGTTGCAAGTAGGAGCTTCACCTTTAACAAGCCTAGAAAACAGAGGTGATCTCGACAACACATTCAAGTCATTGTGAGAGCCAGGCAAACCAAAGAATGAATGTCATATCCAAAGATCCTTCGATGAAACTTCCTCAAGATTGATCGTTCGATCGTTGTAGTCACCTTTGTGCTGATCCTTCCACCCTGCAGGACAATTCTTCCAAGTCCAATGCATACAGTCAAGTGATTCAAGCATCCCTGGCCATCCTCTTGCTCCACTCTCGGTCATCAGCCTCCGGGTGTCCTCCTCGGTTGGTGCTCTCAAGTACTCCAGGCTAAAGACAACGATCACTGCTTTAGTGAATCTTTGAACATAGTCCAAGATTGTGTCTTCGCCAATGCGAACATAGTCATCGACTGTATCGGCCGAACGCCCATATGCCAAGACTCGAACAGCCGCAATGCATTTCATCAGAGGGCTTGCACTTATCCCTCCACATGCATTTCTCCGAAGCTTGAACCAATCATCATATCTCTAAAAACGGCTTTGGCAATGGTGAGAAGAAGACTTGTGTTCATCCGAAAGCGCCAATGAAAGTACTCCTCCGGATAGGTTGGCTTTGGGTCAAAGTAGTCTCTCTTGACCCTCCGCTCTATCACGGTTGATGTGTATGCGTCCAAACTGTGATCCTCTCCTCGGCTGCCGAACATCATCATTGAAAATCATGCCTAAAACAATGTCAAAGTCATCGTCGTCTTCTTCCTCTTTGGATGATGACGAGTCCACCAAAGCCATCTCCCTCAACCTCTTCATCTACAATTCAAACGACTCGGTTCACAAAGAAACAATCAAAAAACTCACCTAGCCAATTCGTCGAATAATTGCAGTGCGGTGGCGGTGCACTGTCCGGCCGGTGTTGCTTTGACAAAATAGGTTGGTGGTGACGGGAGGGAATGGCCTATAACGGTGTACAATCAACGTGAAATGAGGCAGCTGATGGAAAAAGAAGAAGAAAAGAAGCAATCCGATGAATCAACAACAATGGTGACGGCGGCGGCAGTTCACCTTATGGTGGATTCTGAACGGGCTGGACGTTGGGTAGAAGGGCGACGGAGGGCAGGGGAGGCAACACTACTAGGAAAACCCTTACTAGTAGCACTGGATTTCTTGCTATTAGTAGTGCGGGCAGGCGCGCTACTGCTACGGTGCTACAGCTATTTTTTAGCAGTAGCGCTTGTTTGGCCCAGCGCTACTGGTATCCATAGCTAGCTGTAGCGCTCTTTCACCGAGCGCTACTGATAATTATCTATAGCACGTGTAACTAGCCAGCGCTACTGTTACTTGAGTGCTACTGGTAATCTTTACCCCCACGCCACTGCTAACTTTTTTTTGCGTTTTGGAGCTGTACACAATTAAACAGATCCACCATTTATACAATAACATGCATAGTCATTGAAAAGCAAGTGAGTCATTGATGAGCCAAAGTTATTAGAAGTCTCGACATGTCTCAGTTATCTCATCATCATCAATCATGGTCGAATACATGTCTTGAAATAGCGTTACAATTCATTACAAGTTCTCAATACATGCAACTACATGGGCACATACTCATGTTTCATCATCAATGTAGACTATGATATGACCGCATAGAAGATAAGAGCAATCACGATGATCAAAAGCGGTATTATGTAGTAGTTTTTGTAGCGGCGCTGGTTCTGAATCCCCTGTTGTGCTATGAATCTCAAGTAACTAGCTTCGGCTTCCGCTCTGCTATCAAACCCTTTATGGCTTCCGCCAGAGAAGCCAGAGACTTGGGCCTGACACTCTGGCCACTCATCATACACACCCGGAATATACCCTACATACACGGCATACCACTTCCTCACCATCGTTGATCTATATACCTGTCAGAGATGCACATATATATACCATGAAGCGAATTCGACAAAACAGTTATGAAATAGAAACAACATATATAGTAAACATAGTTAACAAATTTTATTGTACCGAAAGTAATTAACTAGAGCGCGGCACCATACATCTAATAGTTTCATCATACTGAGAGATTCGAAGTTTCATCGTACAGAAAGTAACAAGTAACTAAACAGACACATTGTTTTTAAGCAGTGCACTCTTCCCATCTGTTCATATCCGGGAGGATAGACCCAAGCTTAGTGAAAGGTGTCATGTCCTGACGCTGTAGGGCAATGCGGGTTCGGACGTCAGCTCACAATATTGGGCCGGCGTAGAACATCCCATTCTCTTCGAGGACATCTTTGATGATGATGGACGCAATTTCCTGTTGGATCTGGTAGAAATCATTTCAAAGTCGATTATACGGCACGGCTCCAAAGGCTTCGGCCCATCTCTGGATATGGGTATCGGATGAAGATTTCATGCAAAGTGATTGCACATCCCTTCTGTACTCCATCATTAGATGGATGACGTAGAATCCATCATTCTCACTTCTTTCCGGTTGCTGGATGCAACAGAAGTCAGTCTTGTGGCTGAAACAAAGCCCAGCCTTATTTGTTTTTTTGTGTTGGATGTAGCCACCCCGCATGCTGAACCCCAGCATAGCTCTGTCCAGAACATACTTTATGTGTGTGTAATCTTTCTTCTGTATGTTCTTCGACGGGTCCAAATGTAGAGCGTGGGAGTAACGCTGGTAAAGAACAATGAGAACAGCACCACACCCCATGCTGCGCAAAATACACGATCAAGTTTAGCCTCCATGCGTGCAAAGTAACTATTGAAATGCATGAAAGGATGTATGTGTTATAGTGCTATCCACGGATGACTTACCTGGGATGATAAGGTAGGAGAATTGTTTCTTTGTCCTTATTGCTGACCAAGAATTCTTCGATGTACTGACTTGCATATTGATGGTTGGCGTCGTTGACTGACAAGAAGCCCTCATGCATGTAGTATGGGTCCGCGACCGCAAGACCGGTGACTTGCTCTCTCCTGACGATGTAGTTCATGTGCAGCGCATACAGGCGGACGAACGTAAAATCAAGTGTCCTCATTTGAAACATCTGGAAGATGTAATCAAGCCTCAGGAAGAAGAGGTCCGTGGGGCATGTGTGGACATACATCTTGCAACTGCTCGGCACATGAACCGTATAAAGCGGGTACCCTGGATCATCCGAGGCGAGGAGGCTTCTCTCTTTCGAAAGCACATGGTCATGGAGTCTCCTGAGATCCCCTTCTATGGTAGCTAGTGCATTCACCGGTACCATTGGCTCTCCGGCGACATGGATTAATGGCTCATGTTTCATCGGTACATGGTCAACCTTGGTCGAAGGCTGCTGGCTGCTAGAACCAACATTGCCAGCTTTATTGGATTTTCTTGCCGTCGGTCTCTTCCTCTACTTCTTCTTGGTGGGCTGAGGTGCTGGTGGGTCTGTCAGACCCTCCCTGAGCACCACCCCTAGTGTTGCCGGGCTCAGCATTGGATGACTCTGGCTAAGTAGTTGAGCTTGGGTGGAGCCGGCATCTGGAGGCGTGTCCTGCGAGGATTGCATGAACAAATACTTCTTGCACTCCCGAGGATGTTCCGGCTCTGGTACATGCATCTCATATTCATATGGTTGACTCGTTGTTACTTCGTTGTCAAAGGCAGTATTGAAATACTAGTTAGGGTCATCGTCGGCATCCTCCATGTCATGATCCCTCCTCTTCCATGGGTCAGATGGCATCATCTACCAGCGGAACGGTTGGCCCTCCTTCCTCATGTCTCTCGATCTCAGCAAGCAGCACAAACGATGGTTGTACTTGTGTAGGTGGTGTTGTGGTCATACCTTCATGAGGTCCCGTTGGTGTGCTCCCGGCCACCTCAACCTGAAGAAGATTTTTCGGCCACAGGATCGGCCAATTTTTGCATTGGCCAAGCTGCATGGGGGTCTCGTCATCCTCTTCATCAGTTTGTATCAGACGAGGGAGACCCTCGTAGCCCGCTTTCACACTCGCCAAGGAGACCCTTAAGGCGTTATCAGGCATCTGCCGGCGGTGAAACAATCGATCCTTAGGCTTCACTATAGTACCCTTCCCCACATCCACCAACCCGCCCTTCATGTTGTAAAGGAGGGTGCACGGAGTGGAGTCGGCCTACAAAGACATATACGTGCGGCGTTAGAGATCCAAAAAGAACGGAAATTGAAAATTAATTAATTAGTTGAGTTGATGAAGGTGCAACGACGCGTATTTACCGTGAGGGCGTCGAGCTCAGCCAATGTCGACGTCCCGACATTCAAGCCAGAGACGGAGCTAGGGCTGCTGTGAGAGCTGGGTGCAGGAGCAGGTGCTGGAGAAGGTGCGGGTGCGGTTGCCATACTAGGTACGGGTATGGGTGCGATGTTCATTGAGTTGCTCCCGGTGAAGCTGGGCATGGGAAATTCACTTGGTGGCGCATTTGGATTTTGTTGCACCCATGTGACCACTGTTGGAATCAAGGTTGTAAAGGCATCCACGAAATCAGATCTACAGGCAGGATTATCTCAGCTTTGGTCTTAGCTTTTGCTTTCTCCATCGCTCGCGCCACCTTCTCGTCAATAGTCACCTGACTGAACTTCTTTCTCTGTCTTTTGGGGTCCTCGCTATAATAGTACTTCCAAGTGGACCCATCCCTGACGCCATGCACACGTCCATATTGCGGCCGCTGGCCGGGCGGGTGTCCCATCATTATGTTCATGGCCCGGTTGAAAGGAGTGTCCCACTTGTACTTCGCCGATGACTGAGTCGACTGAGTCGATGAGTCGCTCTCGGCCGCAAGCTTGTGTTGCTCTCTCTGCAAAATGGACAGTGAATCATTTAACGAATGCGACTAGAATGTAGTAGACTTCATTGATCAGAACCTAATATGTAAGGTGGTAAAAGGATAATTACCAGTAATCTCATGAATTTCCTAGTCGGCCCGTCGGTGAAAAAACTCTTTTTCTTGGGGTCCCACGAGAATCGGGCCCTAACGAAGTCGTGCTCTTGCTGGTCGATGAACTCAGCCAATGGGTCTGGGATCCCCAGACGTTCACGTTCTGCGTCCTCCTTAGCCCACACGGGCCTCTTTCCTGTGTAACCACGACTTCCAAGGCGGTGGTTCCCCATGTTCTTTGCCTGCAGCTGCTTGCCTCTCTCCGACCTGGCCTTGGCAGCTTCTTCATTGCAAGTCTCCTTGAACTTTTCAAAGTCCTCTATCATAATTTTCGGATTGTCTGCAACAATCTCGGCGTAGGTTTCATGGTCTACTTGAATTGCCTTTTTCACCCTAGTTTTCCAAGCGCTCAATGCGTTGATGAACTTCCCTAGGGCTTTGTTGTTGACCTTTTTCATGGCATCATCATCCCATGGGTCGACTTCTTCATTACGACCGGGGAACAGGAATCTTGCGTGCAACCTAGTTAGAAGCAGCTTCTTCAACTGTTCATTCTTCCGTATTTTTGTGGTGTTGATGTTAGTGGTATCTCGTAGGATGCATGCTAGTTGGTTGCCGTAACACGCTGCCACTTCTCGCGGCTCTATTGGCTCGAACTCGCCAGGGTGCACCGCCGTGACCACCAGTCTTCCGGTGCCGAGCTCATTTAGGCGTCTTGTCCTCTTTTCCTTCTTTCCCTCACTGGCTTGG
The DNA here is from genome assembly GCF_018294505.1 of Triticum aestivum. NCBI lineage: Eukaryota > Viridiplantae > Streptophyta > Magnoliopsida > Poales > Poaceae > Triticum > Triticum aestivum. The sequence continues at coordinate 598,421,063 of NC_057807.1, forward strand.
CAGGTCCCACCTTCCGTGCTATAGTTAGGAACATCATCAGCGCCAGTCTCAGTGCCGGTGTCGTTGGTGGCATCAGTGTCGGCGTCGGCGCCACCATCGTCGTCATCCGTCATGACAAGGCGGTCCGGACACCCAGCTTCCTGTCTCTCCTGATCCACCAGAAAGTCGAGGTAGGCGTGTGCTCGAACTAATTGGGAGTGAGAACCTCCAGCCTCATCGGTGTCGGTCATGTTTCCTAGGGTTCAATGTCGTAGTCGTTTAATTATCGAGCTTCATATAATAAAGTGAATAATGACAAAAAAAGTGATGACCTTTGTTTTGCCAGAAAAGTCGTTTCATTCCCGTCGCAACAAATCTCAAGCACTCGATATGTCCAACTTTCTACCACAAGTCATGCCGTTCACGGAAAATTTCGGCATGACCTTTGCTAGAAAGTGCACATATAGAGCGCCTGAAATTTGCCGGAATGGAAATGAATCAACATTTCCGGCAAAACATAGGTCACTTAGCAATCGGTTTCTGTCAAAACAAGCACAGACATAGTAGCAGCAACATAAGCTGCAAAACTGATCTCACTACATAGAAGATCTCAATAGAAGCCAAATCATAAAACACACACAGAATTTACTGAATCATGCATGATTCAGTTAACTGAATTTACTGTCATAGCAGCAGCACACATGCATCAATATTAACACTAACTGAATTTCAAAAATTAACTAAGTAGTAGCACACAAAATATTTAACTGAACAGTGTGCTCTAACTGAATTTCAAATACAGCAGCAGCACACATGCATCAATATTAACACTAACTATCACTGGGCTAACACTAACACTAACAACAATTAACTAACTAGCACTAATAGCAAATTAAGCTAACTAACACTAACAGCAATTAAGTTAAGCTAACTAACACTTGGGAGGGGAGGGAACGGCACCTGTCTAGCTAGTGCTAGGTGGCGTTATTGGGCGTCGCCGGCTGCTTCACGGAGGCAGGCGCTGAAGGGGTCGGGGTCGGTGGCCGGCGTCGGCGTCGCCGATCTGCAGAGAGCGGGAGGGGGTCAGAGAGAGAGAGAGCCGGGGCTG
>NC_057807.1:598422487-598434968 GCF_018294505.1 Triticum aestivum
GGCGGCTGCGTGGGCGGGGCGGCGGCGGCCGTGGAGTCAGAAGGGATCGAGCGGAGCGAGTGAGAGAGACAGGAAAGAGGGGGCTAGCAGACCGGTGCTATAGCTAACTTAGCTATAGCGCGTGTTGGCAAAACGCGCTTTAGCTAAGTTAGCTATAGCGCTAGTCGAGCAAAAACGCGCTACTGCTAGTTTTTTTCTTTATTTATTTTTTATTTTCCTTTTTCTTAGCTATAGCGCTTCCCTGGATAAAACGTGCTACTGCTATCATTTTTTTCTTTTTCTTTTTTTATTTTCATTTTTATTTTTCTATTTTTCTTGCATTTCATTTTCCACAACTTATTAGTTCCTTTTTCTTTTTCTTTTCATTTCATTTTGCAAAACTTCCTTTCTTTTTATTTTTCTTTTTATTTCATTTGCACTTTTCTTTTTCTTTTTCTTTCATTTTGCAATATACCATTGTTACCCTCCGGATAATAATTAGTATAATATATATCTTACATCATTTGACCGCTATCGGCGGTATACAAAATAGCTAGACACACACAAACTTTGGGATTAGTTTGTTAGCTTGGGCGACGACGACCTTCAGACTGATCTTCCCTCTTTTGTTCGTTGTCGAATAATTGAGCCCATGGTCATGACTTTTCCTTCTCCAAGGATTACGATCTTTCGTAGGTAATGTAGTCTTCATTCTTCTTTTGACATATGTTTCGTCGTCAGCAGCATCATCTTTCCTCATTGGATCACCGTACTGGTCATAGTCTTCCTCGTTGGCGACTCCATCCATTCTGGCGATGCTCCTTTTGCTTGTCTTCACGACAACACGGCTGGGATTGATCAGATCAGTTATGAAGAAACATTGTGTCACATGTTTATCGTGTACCCATGGCTCATTTTTGGCGATGGCGTTGACGGTACCTCTATCATCGGAGTTGGGTATACACATGGTAGTGAAATGTCGGTTTTCTCTTTGTACATTTTTAGCCCATCTAACACGGAACATCGTCGCGCTATGCAATCCAGAGTAGTTAAGCTCCCATATCTCTTCGACCCTTCCGTAATATTTTTCAATTAACTTCCTGGTCATGGCTTCCATCGTCACCCCTGAGTTTTGGTCATCACTGTTTTTATCTTTCTCCTCCGTGTAGAACGTGTATCCGGTGATATCGTATGCTTGATAAGTCGCGAGGTTGGTCGAGGGGCCATGTGCTAAGGCGTATATGAGTGTTCCGTTCGGACAACCCTCTTCCGAGGGATTAGCCAGAACTTGCTCTTTGAACCAACGCAAGAAAGTGGAGTTGTGCTCTCTAATAACTTCAGTGTCCGTCCTATGCACCCCACGGTCACAGTACTTCTTTGCGATGGTCTCTTTGTGCAGTGTCACGAAATCTTCTAGCACATCTAGGTGTTGTAGCACTACTAAGTTTGCCCTGTCAAGGTCGTTTTGTCGGCCCGAGCGTAACACATTCACATCCCTATGACCGTTGGTGTGACCTTCGCCTTCGAGCCATCCACAGTGCTTGTCGACGGGCAAACCAACAACAGGGTCTTTGGTCAGATAACTCTCACAGAAAGAGATGCACTCTTTGGTCAGATATCCCTGGGCTATGCTTCCATCTGGACAGGACATGTTATGAACGAATCCTTTGATTACCCCATTCATCCTCTCGAACGGCATCATGCTATGCAGGAATGTCGGCCCTAGGTCGATGATGTCGTCCACGATGTGGACACATAGATGCACCATGACATCAAAGAATGCGGGCGGGAAGTACATCTCTAGCTCATTTAGTATGACAACGATGTCTTCATGTAGCCTATGGAGTTGCTTCACACTGATCGACTTTCAAGAGATAGCATCAAAAAAGTGGCATAGGTCGGTAAGCGTCTCATGCACATGTGTGTCCATAATCCCTCTAAGTGCAACCGGGAGTAACTGCGTCATCATCACAAGACAGTCGTGAGACTTCATCCCACAGAACCTTTTTTTCTTAGTGTCCAGATATCTGCTTATCTTCCCACAGTATCTGGAACTAACTTTGATTCCGGCAAGGCACTTGAACAATTGATCGACCTCCTTCGGATCTAAGGTGAAGCAAGAGGGGGGGGGCAATATTGTTCTTCCTTCTTGTTTACTTTTTTTCCCCTATCTTCTGTCTCCGTCTCCGTCTCGATCTCCTCTGACGACCTTTTACCAGGCATTTGAAGATCTTTCCTGATTTTCAAAAATTCCAAGTCTTTTCTTGCCTTCGGCCCATCCTTGGTCATCTCCGGCATGTTCATAAATGTTCCAAGCAAACTCTCAAGGAGATTTTTTGTGATATGCATTTGATCAGGGCTATGAGGCGTGTCGAGTATTTGCCAGTATTCCAAGTCCCGGGAAAACAGATCTCGTCTTCCATATCTTCAACAGGGGCTCCAGCGCCTTTTTCTTCGTGTTTCCCGGCGAGGGGGCAATCTTCCCAGTTCTTCAATAACTCATATATTTCTGCACCGCTACGCTTACATGGAGGACCTCGATGCTCAGCCTTACCATTGAATAGATCTCCATGCTTTCTCCATGGGTCATCCTTCTCGAGCCATCTTCGATGCCCCATGTACACGATTATCGAAGACCCGCCATCTATCGATAGCTGCAGAGAAGGTGTATCATCCATGCACCTCGTGCATCCGCAATATCCGTGGCACACCTGGCCGGAGAGATAGCCGTAACCGAGATAGTCCTACACCGTTGTGATCAGTGCGGCTCTCATGTAGAAATATTGTCCTTTGCTTGCATCCCATGTCTTGGCCGGCGTTGTCCATAAGGTCTGTAACTCCTCTTTCAGTAACCCAAGATACAGATTTATATCATTTCCCGGTTGTCTTGGCCCTTGAATAAGCATAGCCATGTGTATGTATTTTTCCTTCATGCACAACCAGGGGGGAGGTTGTACATCCATACAAACACGGACCATGTGCTATGATTGGTGTTTTGGTTGCCAAATGGATTCATGCAATCACTACTAGCGCCAAGCACGATGTTCCTAGGATCATTTGCGAAAAATTCAAATTCAGCATTTAATGCTCTCCACTGGCTAGCATCTTCGAGGTGTCTCAGCTTCGGTTCATCTCTGTCATCTGGCTTCACCCTCTCTGCGTGTCAGCGCATAAGCTTTGCTTCCTTAGGATCTATGAAATACCGCTGTAGACGCGGAGTGATCGGAAAGTACCATACAACTTTCTGTGGAGCTTTCTTTCCGGCTTTTTATATTGTGAAGCATTGCACTTTGGACAGATGGTTTTTTTCGCATGCTCGTTCCGATATATGATGCAATCATTGATGCATGCGTGATATTTAATATGTGGCAGATCAAGAGGGCACACGATTTTCTTTGCCTCCTCGACACTAGTAGGACACAGGCTTCCCGCGGGAAGAACCTTCTTTAGGTACTTCAGAAGCTCATCCAGACTTGTATATGTCCATTTGTTTTTTGCCTTCATCTTTAGAAGTTCTAGTCTGAAACTCAAGCGGGTCACCTCGGGATTATTGCAACCATCATACAAAGGAGTCATCGAGTCTACCTCCAGTTTGGCCTCCTCTCTAGAAGCAGCTCTGTCGCTAGTCGTCTTCTTGCGAAGCAGGTCTCGAACATGCGGGTCCCGCATGGCTGAACTTAGTAGTGACGAATACGGTGGCGTGTCCGCGTCTTCTTCGCCTTGAACTGCCTCTTCGCCATCGACATTTCCGAGGCCGTCTTCCTCTTCGGGCACATAATCGGTCATCTGTTCGTCTGGTGGCCCCATGTCATTATTTCCTGCCCCGTCGACATCCTCATCATCATCATCATCATCATCATCATCATCATCATCATCTTCACTTATCCACCGAGTATGGCCATGCATGAAACCATGCATGAGCAGGTGCGCCTTGAATTTACCACCCTTAAAGGGGTCGAGCCTGATTCTTCCTTTGCATTTTCGACACGGGCATAAAACATACCTCCGTCTTTTTTCATACATGTCATCCACAGCGGATTGCCAGTATCTTTCCACCATCCTTCCATTGACCTTCATGATCACCTGCGGGCGGAGCAAATATTATAACCACGTATATATGCATGCATGGATCAAATTCATACAAAAATTCGGCATGACCTTCCCTAAACATAGGACATACTGAGTTTGCATGCCCGAAATTTGCCGAAACAGAATTGAATCGACATTTCGGCAAAACATAGGCAACTAATGTCACTCACATTCCACACACAATTCGGTATATTCATATCGCACATAGTTTCGGTCCTAATCGCTAACACACATATTTCCATTCTTGCACATCTCTTTTTTTGCTCACCTATTTGTCGAGAGGGATATCAAGCACCTTCTTATAATTAGCTAGTAGCTCTAGATAGTGAGGTACCTACATAAATATTGTTGGGGAACGTAGCAGAAATTCAAAATTTTCCTACGCGTCACCAAGATCTATCTATGGAGAAACCAGCAACGAGTATAAAGGAGAGTGCATCTACATACCCTTGTAGATCGCTAAGCGGAAGCGTTCAAGTGAACGGGGTTGATGGAGTCGTACTCGTCGTGATTCAGATCACCGATGATCCTAGTGCCGAACGGACGGCACCTCCGCGTTCAACACACGTACAGCTCGACGATGTCTCCCACGCCTTGATCCAGCAAGGAGAGAGGGAGAGGTTGAGGAAGACTCCATCCAGCAGCAGCACAACGGCGTGGTGGTGATGGAGGAGCATGGCAATCCTGCAGGGCTTCGCCAAGCACCTACGGGAGAGGAGGAGGTGTCACGGGAGGGAGGGAGGCGCCAAGGGCTCAGGTGTGGATGCCCTCCCTCCCCTCCACTATATATAGGGGCAGGGGAGAGGGGGAAGGCGCAGCCTTGCCCCCTCCTCCAAGGAAGGGGTGCGGCTAAGGAGGGGGGAGGAGTCCATCCTCCCCAAGGCACCTCGGAGGTGCCTTCCCCCTTTAGGACTCTCCCCTTTTTCCTATATCTTGGCGCATGGGCCTCTATGGGCTGGTCCCCTTGGCCCATGTAGGCCAAGGCGCACCCCCTACAGCCCATGTGGCCCCCGGGGGCAGGTGGCTCCACCCGGTGGGCCCCCGGGACCCTTCCGGTGGTCCCGGTACAATACCGATGACCCCGAAACTTGTCCCGATGGCCGAAACAGGACTTCCTATATATAAATCTTTACCTCCGGACCATTCCGGAACTCCTCGTGACGTCCGGGATCTCATCCGGGACTCCGAACAACATTCGGTAACCACATACAAGCTTCCTTTATAACCCTAGCGTCATCGAACCTTAAGTGTGTAGACCCTACGGGTTCGGGAGACATGCACACATGACCGAGATGTTCTCCGGTCAATAACCAACAGCGGGATCTGGATACCCATGTTGGCTCCCACATGTTCCATGATGATCTCATCGGATGAACCACGATGTCAAGGACTCAATCAATCCCGTATACAATTCCCTTTGTCCAGCGGTATGGTACTTGCCCGAGATTCGATCGTCGGTATACCGATACCTTGTTCAATCTCGTTACCGGCAAGTCTCTTTACTCGTTCCGTAACACATCATCCCGTGATCAACCCCTTGGTCACATTGTGCACATTATGATGATGTCCTACCGAGTGGGCCCAGAGATACCTCTCCGTTTATACGAAGTGACAAAATCCCAATCTCGATTCGTGCCAACCCAACAGACACTTTCAGAGATACCCGTAGTGTACCTTTATAGCCACCCAGTTACGTTGTGACGTTTGGCACACCCAAAGCACTCCTACGGTATCCGGGAGTTGCATAATCTCATGGTCTAAGGAAATGATACTTGACATTAGAAAAGCTTTAGCATACGAACTACATGATCTTGTGCTAGGCTTAGGATTGGGTCTTGTCCATCACATCATTCTCCTAATGATGCGATCCCGTTATCAACGACATCCAATGTCCATGGTCAGGAAACCGTAACCATCTATTGATTAACGAGCTAGTCAACTAGAGGCTTACTAGGGACATGGTGTTGTCTATGTATCCACACATGTATCTGAGTTTCCTATCAATACAATTCTAGCATGGATAATAAACGATTATCATGAACAAGGAAATATAATAATAATCAATTTATTATTGCCTCTAGGGCATATTTCCAACAGTCTCCCACTTGCACTAGAGTCAATAATCTAGTTCACATCGATATGTGATTAACACTCAAGGTCACATCCCCATGTGACTAACACCCAAAGAGTTTTGGGTTTGATCATGTTATGCTTGTGAGAGAGGTTATAGTCAACGGGTCTGTACCTTTCAGATCCGTGTGTGCTTTACAAATCTCTATGTCATCTCCTAGATGCAGCTACCACGTTCTATTTGGAGCTATTCCAAATAACTGTTCTACTTGGAGCTATTCTAAATTGTTGCTCCATTATACGTATCCGGTATCTCTACTCAGAGCTATCCGGATAGGTGTTAAGCTTGCATCGACGTAACCCTTTACGACGAACTCTTTTACCACCTCCATAATTGAGAAAATTTCTTAGTCCACTAGTTACTAAGGATAACTTTGACCGCTGTCTTGTGATCCATTCTTGGATCACTCTTGTACCCCTTGACTGACTCATGGTAAAGCACACTTCAGGTGCGGTACACAGCATAGCATACTGTAGAGCCTATGTCTTAAGCATAGGGGACGACCTTCGTTCCTTTCTCTCTATTCTGCCATGGTCGAGCTTTAAGTCTTAACTTCATACCTTACAACTCAGGCAAGAACTCCTTCTTTGACTGGTCCATCTTGAACACCTTCAAGATCATGTCAAGGTATGTGCTCATTTGAAAGTACTATTAAGCGTTTTGATCTATCCTTATAGATCTTTATGCTCAATGTTCAAGTAGCTTAATCCAGGTTTTCCATTGAAAACACTTTCCAAATAACCCTATATGCTTTCCAGAAATCCTACGTCATTTCCGATCAACAATATGTTAACAACATATACTCATCGGAAATTCTATAGTGCTCCCACTCACTTCTTTGGAAATACAAGTTACTCATAAACTTTGTATACACCCAAAATCTTTGATCATCATCAAAGCATACATTCCAACTCCGAGATGCTCACTCCAGTCCTCAGAAGGATTGCTGGAGCTTTGCATACTTATTAGCATATTTCAGGATAGACAAAAACTTCCGGTTGTATCACATACAACCTTTCCTCAAGAATCGTCGAGGAAACAATGTTTTGACATCCTATCTGCAAGATTTCATAAATAATGCAGTAATTGCTAATATAATTCCAACAGACTCTTAGCATCGCTACGAGTGAGAAAGTCTCATCATAGTCAACTCCTTGAACTTGTCGAAAAACATCTTAACGACAAGTCGAGCTTTCTCAATGGTGACACTTACCATCATTGTCTGTCTTCCTTTCAAAATCCATATGTACCTAATAGCCTTACGACCATCAAGTAGTTCTTCCAAAGTCTACACTTTGTTTTCATACATGGATCCTATCTCGGATTTTATGGCTTCTAACCATTTGTGGGAATTTGGGCCCACCATCGCTTCTCCATAGCTCGTAGGTTCATTGTTGTCTAGCAACATGACCTTCAAGACAGGATTACTGTACCACTCTGAAGTAGTACGTATCCTTGTCACCCTACGAGGTTCGGTAGTGACTTGATCCGAAACTTCATGATCACTATCATAAGCTTCCACTTCAATTGGTGTAGGTGCCACAGGAACAACTTCCTGTGCCCTGCTACACACTTGTTGAAGTGACGGTTCAATAACCTCATCAAGTCTCCACCATCCTCCCACTCAATTCTTTCGAGAGAAACTTTTCCTCGAGAAAGGACCCGATTCTAGAAACAATCCCTTATTGCTTTCGAATCTGAGACATGAGGTATACCCAACTGTTTTGGGTGTCCTATGAAGATGCATTTATCCGCTTTGGGTTCGAGCTTATCAGCCTGAAACCTTTCCACATAAGCATCGCAGCCCCAAACTTCTAAGAAACGACAACTTAGGTTTCTCTAAACCATAATTCATACGGTGTCATCTCATCGGAATTACGTGGTGCCCTATTTAAAGTGAATGTGGTTGTCTTTAATGCCTAACCCATAAACTATTGTGGTATTTCGATAAGAGACATCATGGTATGCATCATATCCAATAGGGTGCAGTTATGATGTTCGGACACACCATCACACTATGGTGTTCCAGGCTGTATCAGTTGTGAAACAATTTCCACAATGTCTTAATTGTGTGCCAAAACCGTGATTCAGATATTCATCTCTATGATCATATCATAGACATTTTATCCTCTTGTCACAATGATCTTCTACTTCACTCTGAAATTACTTGAACCATTCAATAATTCAGACTTGTGTTTCATCAAGTAAATATTCTCAACATCTACTCGAATCATCTGTGAAGTAAGAACATAACGATATTCACTGCATGCCTCAGCACTCATTGGACTGCACACATCAAAATGTGTTGCTTCCAACAAGTTGCTATCTTGTTCCATTTTACTGAAACCGAGGCTTTTCAGTCATCTTGCCTATGTGGTATGATTTGCATATCTCAAGTGATCCAAAATCAAGTGAGTCCAAACGATCCATCTGCATGGAGTTTCTTCATGCGTATACACCAATAGACATGGTTCGCATGTCTCAAACTTTTCAAAAATGAGTGAGTCCAAAGATCCATCAATATGGCGCTTCTTCATGCGTTTTATACCGATATGACTTACGTGGCAGTGCCACAAGTAGGTGGTACTATCATTACTATCTTTTGGCATGAACATGTGTATCACTACGATCGAGATTTAATAAACCATTCATTTAGGTGCAAGAGCACTTATTCAGGTTTAATACTAATCTTGATGGTAGAGGGAGCGTGCGATGTTAGATCACATCAAACTTGGAAACACTTCCAACACATATCGTCAGCTCACCTTTAGCTAGTCTCCGTTTATTCTGTAGCCTTTTGTTTCGAGTTACTAACACTTAGCAAACGAACCGGTATCTAATACCCTGGTGCTACTAGGAGTACTAGTAAAGTACACATTAACATAATGTATATCCAATATACTTCTATCGACCTTGCCAGCCTTCTTATCTACCAAGTATCTAGGGTAATTCTGCTCTAGTGGTTGTTCCCCTTATTACAGAAGCACTTAGTCTCGGGTTTGGGTTTTACCTTGGGTTTCTTCACTAGAGCAGCAGCTGATTTGCCGTTTCATGAAGTATCCCTTCTTGCCCTTGCCCTTCTTGAAACTAGTGGTTTCACCAACCATCAACAATTGATGCTCCTTCTTGATTTCTACTTTCGCGGTGTCAAACATCGCGAATACCTCAAGGATCATCATATCTATCCCTGATATGTTGTAGTTCATCACGAAGCTCTAACAGCATGGTGGCAATGACTTTGGAGAACCATCACTGTCTTATCTGGAAGATCAACTCCCACTCGATTCAAATGATTGTTGTACTCAGACAATCTGAGCACAAGCTCAACAATTGAGCTTTTCTCCTTAGTTTGCAGGTTAAGAAAGTCATCGGAGGTCTTATACCTCTTGACATGGGCACGAGCCTGAAATCCCAATTTCAGCCCTCAAAACATCTCATATGTTTCGCGATGTTTCAAAAACGTCTTTGGTGCCTCAACTCTAAACCGTTTAACTGAACTATCACGTAGTTATCAAAACGTGTATGTCAGATGTTCGCAACAACCACAGACAACGTTCGAGGTTTAGCACACTGAGCGGTGCATTAAGGACATAAGCCTTCTATGAAGCAATGAGGACAATCCTCAGTTTACGGACCTAGTCCGCATAATTGCTACTATCAACTTTCAACTAATTTTTCTCTAGGAACATATCTAAACAGTAGAACTATAGCGTGAGCTATGACATAATTTGCAAAATCCTTTTGACTATGTTCAGGATAATTAAGTTCATCTTATGAACTCCCACTCAGATAGACATCCCTCTAGTCATCTAAGTGATTACATGATCCGAGTCAAACTAGGCCGTGTCCGATCATCACGTGAGACGGACTAGTCATCATCGGTGAACATCTTCATGTTGATCGTATCTTCTATACGACTCATGCTCGACCTTTCGGTCTCCGTGTTCCGAGGCCATGTCTGTACATGCTAGGCTCGTCAAGTTAACCCTAAGTGTTTCGCATGTATTCCGAGGCCATGTCTGTACATGCTAGGCTCGTCAACACCCGTTGTATTTGAACGTCTGAATAAAACACCCGATCATCACGTGATGTTTTGAAACAGCGAACTGTCGCAACGGTGCACAGTTAGGGGAGAACCCTTCTTGAAATTGTTGTAAGGGATCATCTTATTTACTACCGTCGTTCTAAGCAAATAAGATGTATAAATATGATAAACATCACATGCAATCAAATAGTGACATGATATGGCCATCATCACTTTGCTCCTTTTGATCTTCATCTTCGGGGCTCCATGATCATCATCGTCACCGGCATGACACCATGATCTCCATCATCATGATCTCCATCATCGTGTCTTCATGAAGTTGTCACGCCAACGACTACTTCTACTTCTATGGCTAACGCGTTTAGCAATAAAGTAAAGTAAGTTACATGGCGTTCTTCAATGACACGCAGGTCATACAAAAAATAAAGACAACTCCTATGGCTCCTGCCGGTTGTCATACTCATCGACATGCAAGTCGTGAATCCTATTACAAGAACATGATCAATCTCATACATCACATATCATTCATCACATTCTTCTTGGCCATATCACATCACATAGCATACCCTGCAAAAACAAGTTAGACGTCCTCTAATTGTTGTTGCATGTTTTACGTGGCTGCTATGGGTTTCTAGCAAGAACGTTTCTTACCTACGCAAGACCACAACGTGATATGCCAATTGCTATTTACCCTTCATAAGGACCCTTTTCATCGAATCCGTTCCGACTAAAGTGGGAGAGACTGACACCCGCTAGCCACCTTATGCACCAAGTGCATGTCAATCGGTGGAACCTGTCTCACGTAAGAGTACGTGTAAGGTCGGTCCGGGCCGCTTCATCCCACAATACCTTCGAAACAAGATTGGACTAGTAACGGTAAGCATATTGAACAACATCAACGCCCACAACTACTTTGTGTTCTACTCGTGCAAAGAATCTACGCAATAGACCTAGCTCATGATGCCACTGATGGGGAACGTAGCAGAAATTCAAAATTTTCCTACGCGTCACCAAGATCTATCTATGGAGAAACCAGCAACGAGTAGAAAGGAGAGTGCATCTACATACCCTTGTAGATCGCTAAGCGGAAGCGTTCAAGTGAACGGGGTTGATGGAGTCGTACTCGTCGTGATTCAGATCACCGATGATCCTAGTGCCGAACGGACGGCACCTCCGCGTTCAACACACGTACAGCTCGACGATGTCTCCCACGCCTTGATCCAGCAAGGAGAGAGGGAGAGGTTGAGGAAGACTCCATCCAGCAGCAGCACAACGGCGTGGTGGTGATGGAGGAGCGTGGCAATCCTGCAGGGCTTCGCCAAGCACCTACGGGAGAGGAGGAGGTGTCACGGGAGGGAGGGAGGCGCCAAGGGCTCAGGTGTGGATGCCCTCCCTCCCCTCCACTATATATAGGGGTAGGGGAGAGGGGGAAGGCGCAGCCTTGTCCCCTCCTCCAAGGAAGGGGTGCGGCTAAGGAGGGGGGAGGAGTCCATCCTCCCCAAGGCACCTCGGAGGTGCCTTCCCCCTTTAGGACTCTCCCCTTTTTCCTATATCTTGGCGCATGGGCCTCTAGGGGCTGGTGCCCATGGCCCATGTAGGCCAAGGCGCACCCCCTACAGCCCATGTGGCCCCCCGGGGCAGGTGGCCCCACCCGGTGGGCCCCCGGGACCCTTCCGGTGGTCCCGGTACAATACCGATGACCCCGAAACTTGTCCCGATGGCCGAAACAGGACTTCCTATATATAAATCTTTACCTCCGGACCATTCCGGAACTCCTCGTGACGTCCGGGATCTCATCCGGGACTCCGAACAACATTCGGTAACCACATACAAGCTTCCTTTATAACCCTAGCGTCATCGAACCTTAAGTGTGTAGACCCTACGGGTTCGGGAGACATGCAGACATGACCGAGATGTTCTCCGGTCAATAACCAACAGCGGGATCTGGATACCCATGTTGGCTCCCACATGTTCCACGATGATCTCATCGGATGAACCACGATGTCAAGGACTCAATCAATCCCGTATACAATTCCCTTTGTCCAGCGGTATGGTACTTGCCCGAGATTCGATCGTCGGTATACCGATACCTTGTTCAATCTCGTTACCGGCAAGTCTCTTTACTCGTTCCGTAACACATCATCCCGTGATCAACCCCTTGGTCACATTGTGCACATTATGATGATGTCCTACCGAGTGGGCCCAGAGATACCTCTCCGTTTACACGGAGTGACAAA
>NC_057807.1:598436032-598477352 GCF_018294505.1 Triticum aestivum
GGAGGAGGGGCGAAAACAAGGAAGAGAAAGGAGGGAGGGCATTAATGGAGGGGGGAGGAGGGGCAAAGAAGAGGGAAATCATTGAAGAACAAGCAAGTGCAAGAGGGAGGGGGGAGAAAGAAAGGGGGAGGAAGAAGAGGGGGGGAGGTGGTAGATATTTTGGCTGGCGACCATAGCAGTAGCGCTGGCTACCAAAGCACGCTACTGCTATGTGTGCCAGCCAAAATATCTACTGGTACATAAAACTAGCTATAACGCTTGCCAAAAAAACACGCTACTGGTAAAGATTACACATAGAAGAAGTAGCAGTAGCGCGTTTTTCTGGACACGCGCTACTGCTATTTTCTTAACAGTAGCGCGTGTTAGGGTGCCAACGCTGCTACTATCTTTTGGCTGGGGGGTGTGGTGTGGCTCACTTACCAGTAGCGTGCCTCCAAGAAACCAACGCTGCTGCTAGGTTGTACCAGTAGTGTTGTTTGTAACACACGCTACTGGTACTTATCAGTAGCATGGTGTCCAAAACACATGCTACTGGTAAACTGCTACTGGTAAACTTCTATGTATAAGCCTTTTCCTAGTAGTGCAACGAGGTAGAGGCGGGGCCGGCGGGGGGTTGCCGGGAGTCGTATCGGTGAAAGTGCTGGCTCAGGGGGCTACGCGAGGGAGCGGTGCGGCTTTTACTCAGCCGCCAATCGGCGGAGTAAATTTAGGGAGAAGTTTGGGGAGTGGAGTAAAATTTTACTCCCTTACGGTGGATAAGGGATGTTAATTAGAGGAGTGTTATAAGGGATCGGTTAGAAATGTCCTTAGTACATACGTGGCGGACAAGGGACCGGTGAGAGGAGTGAAACATAAGTTGTTGGGATGTTGGCTCCACCACTAATAATTCTCTAAAGTTCATATGTGACGAGAATTTGAAGGTGTATTATTCACATATACTCAAAATTTTGTCTTGATAAATTTATTAATACAAATTCCCACAGCAACCGTGCGGAGAATTATCTAGTAGAGAAAAACACTTGGCCTCTATGGAGAGGAGATTCAGTGTTGGAGTAGGCACTGTTACATGTCTTTTTGATGAAATGAATGGAACAGTTCTTCGCAAAAAAAAATTGAATGGAACAGTTCAGCTGCCAGTATGTTAGCTCTTGTACTTATTGTCTTATTCTTGGGTAATGCATACAACCTTCCCTTACCAATTTCTGGAGGTATGGTCGACATAGGAAGATAATTTGTGACCAAGCAAAGCTGAGTGCTGCATATGAATTTACAAAATCATGCATACAATTAACTCTCAGTGATGTACCACATTTGCTGCAATTGCTTGCTGAATATTGGTACTGCACAATGACCAAGATAACACGGAAATATATGGGAAGTGTAGCACAGTTCAGTTGTCTAGTGCAGTATGATTATACATATCAGGATTTTCGTTGTGTCATTAATTCTGGCTATCCTAGATGCGAACTGACCATCAACATAATTTTGTGTTTTCATGGATTAGCTTAAGAAGACCAAGCATCAACGCTTTGCTACTGTGAATAGGCTTCTAGCTACGGTCAGGTGGAGTTTATATTGCCAGTCCAAGCTGCACACTCTCTCTCTCTCTCGGTAACTTGCTACAATCGAACAAGTTTAAGCAGCATCATTATTTCAGCTCATGCGGTGCGGATTCTCGCCTAGTTCTGCGCACGAAGGTCGAGAATGGCCGGATCTGGCTTTGGCTCGCCCAGGCCTGCGTGCGGCGGGACGGCCCAGCCAGGTTGGCTCGTGTTCGCCGAGTTCTGCGTGCGGCGGTGGCAAGTCTGTTCCTGGTAGTATGTGCATGACCCTTCTCTGCCCGGTGGCGCTGGCAGGACTCGGATCCATGATTGGTGGAAGACTCGGCTTCGGATGAAAATCCTGCACTGATCTGGTCAATGCCGACGGTATCGGCGTCTACGGACGTCGTCTTCCTCCTTGGAGGTGCCGCCGTGAAGTTCTTTTTTGCTCTTCATACCTCATGGCTTGTGGTCTCCGGGTGAAAACCTAAGATTTGGCTAGGCCAGATTGGGTGACGGTGTTGTTCTCGACTTCACTACCTTCTTGGAGGCGTCACCTTGGAGGCACAGCGATGGTTTCCGATGTTGTTCATGGCTTGTTGGTGGAGCTTGGGTTCGTGGTGGTGCCGATTGTTTCCTTTCTTTTCTTTCTGCACTAGCCTTTTGTTGTTGCCGATTGTTTCCTTTCTTTTCTTTCTGCACTAGCCTTTTGCTGTGCTTTCCTCCTCGGAGGGGTCTTGTAATGCTTCTTCTGATCAATGAATTTGGCAACTCACCTGCCAACGTTCAAAAAAAAATTTATTTCAGCTCATCCTACAAGGTACAAGCGATGGGAGAAATCTGACTATCCATCTTCACTACATGCAATGGGATCCAGGAATCATGTTTTGGCCAGATCCTATTGCTGGGGAAACACTTGAAAATGAAATGGGAGATGTTCACTGAATTAACATTACATGAAGTTATGTGTCAGTTTTCAGAGTTGGACAGTTGACCCTCAACTTGACCTTGATGCTTGATATGCATCGGAAGCCATATAATGTGCTTTTCAATTCTAAAATGCACTTCCAACATCATGAAGGCTGGAGATTGCATCATGAGGGATTTTCAATTCTCTCTGTTGCTGCCCACCCTGACCCTCAGCTCTCCCAGTCTAAGCTCCCTCCATTCCTCAATTTCCTGTGCACTATGTATCTTGTATCCAAGCACTTGTATTATACATGGTGTGAGAGGCAGGTTCATTATACACAAGTCTTTGAAGATTGCTACAGTAGTTTACATGCGGGATTATGTGGGTAAGGGTGACACTGCTTAATATGCACATATGCTCTCCGTGTTGCCGCAAACAGCAATAGGAGCTACGTGTGACTCTGAGAGCATGCACGGGAGAGGCTGGTACTCCTGGGTACAGTTGCACTTGCAGCTTGAGTCATACAACGGCAAAGGATAGGCAAACTACTTAAGGGAGCACGCAGACGTTATATGTGAAGAATCAGTTTCGTTGGATATGTTTTTCTGATGCCACTCATTCTGAACTCCCAAGAAATGTGAACACGCGTGAGTCGCATTGTTCAGAAGAAAAGAACATTGATGAGTGTGAAAGTGAAACCAATTAAACTGGAGGAGAAATCATGGTTTGTGTTGTATGCACAAAGAAATTGAGCGTGTACACAGGTTGCCTAGCAAGTATATATGGGCCGATAAATTTTTGAGTTGGTAGATGAAATAAATAGAAAAGGCTATATATAATCAGAAAATTAAAAATTACAGATCCATACTCCGATCATTGCGGCCTCTGCTTTCCCTGCCCGTGTACCTCGTTCCTTATGCCACGCGCGCAGCAAGCGCGGGTGCAGGCGCTGTAGCCATCGGCGAATCCGTCCTAGCCCGTGCAGCCAGCTCAACACAGCACGGCCGCCTCCTTTGATTTTCACAGTGCAAGCCAGCCTTTTACCCCTAACTAGTAAATATGCTACGAAGAAACTGGTGTAGCATTAACTCATCTGGGCCCTCCGAACCATAGAAATGGATGGCCAATATTGACTTGATGTACCGTAAAAGAACTCGATGCTTACCATGTTTGATAAATTCGCAGGTTGGAGACAAGTTTTCATTCTTGATTCTCCGTCAAGATACAAAGTAGCAGATGCAGAAAATATAACTAAACACAGACTATCACGGTGGCACTACTGTTGCAGTTGTGCTCGCCGGGTGCGTGTGACCGAGTATGATACGTCCTGGTAATTAGCTCCATATCCTCTTGGGGTTGTCAACCACCGAGTTGTTCTTGTGGCCAGAAGTGGCCAATACTTCATCTATGAAAACCCGATGGTGGAGGCTACTTAATTCCATTTTATTCTTAATCATGAGCACTCATTCTCTTGAGAGAATGTGCCAGTTCCATCAGCTCATTGCCTCGTCGTCAAAGTTTTCCCTAGGCCTCACATTCCGAAGCAATGTGTGCATGCATAGACACGATCAAAGTGATGTGTGTTCTCCATATTGTAGATACCTGACTATGAAGAGCTTCTGATGGGGCCATCTCTGCCAAAAGATTACGCACATACAATATCCAAGAATAGAGTATAGGATCACTTATATATAGTTGGTCGATCAAAAGGTCTGGGCCATATACCATAAAGGGTTTCCCCCCGCTTTATATTATAAAGCAAACACCCGATACATCCAGCTCGCTGGGGCTGCAGCACAGAAAAGCCCAAAAGAGAAACAAGAAGAAGAAAGAGAAATAAATGCCGGCACCGGCAGATCAACGAAGAAAGGAAGACCGGCAACCGCTGCACCCTCCGAAGAAGTACCACCACGCTCCCAGCATCCCGAAGCGCCGCGCACCAAATAACACCTTCAAGAAGGAATGCGGCCGCCGTTGTTGCCTGAACAAGTTCTCGGGTTTCCCCGATACGCGAGGGATAGTGGGGAAGGGATATACCCGATGCCCCTCAGGAAGATCCGGCGGCGCCCGCAGGTGTCATCGCATCGGTGCCGACAGGCCGACAAGGATTTCTCCCGATCCACAACCACCATCACCACTCTGGGCCATATAAGATGGAGTGAACAAAGTGTTGATGGTATACATACGATTCAACCACAATATCGTTTTTTAATATGCCATAAATTAGACTTATGGGTAGACATGGTAGTGGTTCAGTAGCACAAGTTAAAGGTATATTATACATGGTTACTTACTTGCCCACCATCCAGCATATGTTCCTGGCCACTGTACCTTTGGTTCATAATTTTGCCTTGCTAAGGGTAGCTAGGATGGTACGTTAAGTGTCCATTGAGACATTATGTTGCACATTCAGTGAAGCCGGCAAATCAAGTATTGTCTGTACGAAAATGTCAAAACTACATATAAAGTTTTGTGTTTCAAGAAAACAGAGACAAGAAGATTTTTGTACTATGAAAATATATCATGTCTTCAATCCATTTTTATACAAACATGGTCTTAGAACACGAGCATGTTTTTATGGTTGTCCATCAACTAATATACACGATTAAAAGTATTTTAAGAAAACTAAAACACGTCAACATGCAAGTTTCCAGAGAAAGCATGCACATACCATACTCCTATTTGCACCTGTTGGAAATATGAGCGATTTACCGAATGATTTTATTAACAGAAATACTAGATAAAGCATGACTAAAATAGCAAATATAAAGCAAGTCATGCAATCTGACAGAGAGAAGGTAAACATCGTCTGCATATATGAACTTGAGGTAAACACATCTAGAACAGACACTAGATGAAGTTGCTTATACGACATAGAACCTAACATACGTAGGGCAGAAACTAGAGCCAAGAACTGTAGCAGGACTTCTAACAGAAAGAAGAAGAACACGTACGGCACATCAGCAGCAGAAGCGCTGGACTTGGGGTCGGTGTCCTCGTCTGCCATGTCGTTGAGGAGGTCGTGGACGTCGGGGAAGAAGTCGTCGTCGGGGAAGTAGTCGTCGGCGACCGGATCGTCCGTGATTAAGCAGCCAGTAGTCGCGCTGAGCGCTCCCCAAAAACCTTATCACCCTTCTCCCATACAGGACCCAAAAGGTGCGGTCTCGGAGGCCTAATGTCCCGACCTGCGATGCACGCCGCAAGTCGGGATGAGGAAGAACGTAGAAGCAGCGCAGTGCTCAGGAACTTGTGGCGAGAGGAGGAAGAGATTCTGGTGTGTCTCTCAGGGAGGAGCGACCTCCCTTTTATAGGCGCAAGAGAAGGAGGCGAGAGGTTGTGCTGGGAGCTGAAGAGAACGAGGGAGACGAAACGAACAGGCAGCAGGCGAAGAGGTGCGCCGTTCGTATTCAATCTCCACTACAGCAAAACGTTTCATCTTTCGCGTTCCCTTTCGTATACCCGTAGTGTGTGGCAAAAAATTACATCGGCTCGGCTCATTCCCGCAACCCGCAGCGCGTCGTGACGAGGCGAAGCGAGGCGGGCGGCGGAGGAGGAGCGCGTGTGGATGTCCTTCTTGTTCTCATGCTCACACAAGTGGGGAAGGAGCCTCCCTTATAAAAAGGTCCAACTCCCTCTAAACTAGCAAGGTGGGACTAAACTTTAGTTCCACCTCTTGCCTTGCACGAATGGGCTGCGTGGGCCTCTAGGATTTATTAGGAATTTCTGAAACTGCTATTGGGCTAGGCCCAAATAGACAAAAATTCCAGCAATCCCCCACCAGATCCCAGAGGCACACAAATTTTGCCTTTGGTTCCAAAACACTGTTTTATATATCGGTACTGCAGTGGAGACTGTTAAGTTGAACTTCCACCTAGAACTCTATGCTACACTAGTAAGCAACTTGAACAGTGGACTGGGCCTTGAACTGCAAGTTTTCTGTGAATCTAGCTTCACATAAAGCCTTGACCGATACGTGGCTACCGTGGGTCTTCCCCGCGGATGGAGCTTATGCGTCATACTCTGTGACCTTTCATGAGTTTACTAGAAAGAACCCTACTCTCATAGATTGCGACGTTTAACAATCAGACTCATATAGGTGTGTTCTTCAAAAGATGTTCTGCAGGACAACATCTCTGCTTCGAAGAGCAACTTAGAACACATTAAGATATACATCAACCTGCCATGCAGATTAGGAGAGTATTGCATATTCATGGAGTGGTATTTTAACAGTAAGGATACTCTCCTCTCAGTTGACCAACAACT
The DNA here is from genome assembly GCF_018294505.1 of Triticum aestivum. NCBI lineage: Eukaryota > Viridiplantae > Streptophyta > Magnoliopsida > Poales > Poaceae > Triticum > Triticum aestivum. The sequence continues at coordinate 598,442,747 of NC_057807.1, forward strand.
TGTCTTCCACATCTAATTCACGGGATCTCCGATCACAAAGAATAGGTTACCACTGTGAACAACTCATATTGTGGGTCTCATACCCATCTCCCTCGATGCATTATCTATCACATTACGTGATAGACCCTTAGTAAAAGGATCTGCCAGATTTTTAGACGTTTGGATATAATCCAATGCAATAACTCTGGAGTTTTTCATTTTTCTGACAGACTTTAACCTTCTCTGAACGTGTCTTGATGACTTCATGTTATCCTTTGAACTGCTCACTTTAGTGATCACAGTTTGATTGTCACAGTTCATAAGGATACCCGGTACAGGTTTCTCAACTACCGGTAAGTCATTCAAGAGCCGACGAAGCCAATCTGCTTCGACCGTAGCTGTATCTAGTGTTGTGAGTTCTGCTTCCATTGTTGACCTCGTTAAGATGGTCTACTTGCAAGACTTCCAAGAAATAGCGCCACCTCCATGAGTGAATACATAACCGCTCGTGGCCTTTATCTCATCAGCATCTGAGATCCAATTTGAGTCACTATACCCTTCAAGCACCTTTGGATGCCTAGTGTAGTGAATTCCATAATTTGCAGTGTCTTTCAAATAACACAAAACTCTCTCTAGAGCTTTCCAATGCACATCTCCTGGTTTTGAGACAAACCGGCTCAGTTTGCTAACAGCAAAAGAGATGTCAGGTCTCATAGCACTGGCTAAGTACATAAGCGAGCCAATAATCTGTGAATATTTCAATTGGTCTCTAGCAATTCTTCGATTCTTTCGAAGCAACACACTAGCATCATATGGTGTTGGAGAGGACTTGCAGTCACTGTAGCCAAAGCGACTCAAGATCTTTTCCACATAGTGAGATTGAAGCAATGTAATCCGACCATCATCATCTCTCAACAACTTGATGTTCAGAATGACATCAGCCACTCCTAAATCCTTCATCTCAAAACTGCGAGATAGGAAATCCTTGACCTCCTTAATAACATTCAGATTTGTTCTGAAAATCAGTATGTCATCAACATACAAGCAAAGCATAACTCCCTCGCCCCCACCATGGCGATAGTACACACATTTGTGAACTTCGTTCACAACAAAGCCTGCAGCTGTTAAAGTTCTTTCGAACTTCTCATGCCACTGTTTGGGTGCTTGCTTGAGTCCATACAAAGACTTCAGCAACTTGCACACTTTCCCTTCCTGACCATCTATTACAAACCCATCTGGTTGTTCCATATAAATTTCCTCATCGAACTCTCCATTTAGGAAAGCAGTCTTAACATCCATTTGATGAACGAGAAGACCACGTGAGGCAGCTAGTGAAAGTAGAACTCAAATAGTGGTCAGTCGAGCCACAGGTAAGTAAGTATCAAAGAAGTCTTCACCTTCCTTTTTGGGTATAAGCCTTTGCCACGAGCCGAGCCTTGTACTTTTCAATATTACCAGCAGGCCTAAGCTTCTTCTTGAATACCCATTTGCATCCTATAGGTTTGCACCTATAAGGACGATCAGTTATCTCCCAAGTTTCATTCGCCAAGATGGAATCCATCTCGCTACAAACCGCTTCCTTTCAGTAGTCAGCATCTTCAGATGCATAGGCCTCTGAAATAGAACTGGGAGTGTCATCTATGAGATACACAAGAAAATCATCACCAAAGGACTTGGCAGTCCTCTGTCTCTTGCTCCTAGTAGGAACTTCATTGTTCTCCTCCACAGGACTTTCAAAGTGTTCCATCGAAATGGCAGGTTCAGTAATTGTAACTGGTTCCTGATTCGATGAACTAGGCATCTCCTGATTAGATGAGGTAGCCATATCCTTCATGGGAAAGATATCTTCAAAGAAAGTCGCATCATTCGACTCCATGATCGTACCGACATGCATGTCAGGTACCTCAGATTTTACAACCAAGAATCTATAGCCAATGCTATGAAAATCATATCCCAGGAAAACACAATCCACAGTTTTTGGTCCCAGCTTCCGCTTCTTTGGAATTGGTACATTCACTTTCGCCAAACAGCCCCATGTTCGCAGATAAGAGAGGTTTACCTTTTCTTCTCCCATTCCTCAAATGGGGTTATCTCTTTGTTCTTTGTGGGAACTCGGTTTAGGACATGACATGCAGTCAATATCTCCTCCCCCCACCATGCCTTGGAGAGACCCGATGTGTCTAACATGGCGTTAACCAAATCAGTGAGAGTACGGTTCTTTCTTTCGGCCACCCCATTTGACTGAGGTGAGTAGGGAGGCGTCCTCTCGTGGATTATACCATGTTTCACACAAAAAGCATCAAATTCATTGGAAAAATACTCTCCACCACGGTCGGACCTAAGCCTCTTGATTTTTCGATCAAGTTGGTTTTCCACTTCAGCTTTATAGATCTTGAAAAAGTTCAAAGCCTCATCCTTAGATTTCAGAAGATACACACGGCAGTGTCTAGTGGATTCGTTAATTAACGTCATGAAATATTTCTTTCCACCTTTTGTCAAAACACCATTCATTTCACATAGATCTGAATGTATTAGTTCTAGTGGTGCAAGATTTCTCGTCTCCGCAGTCACGTGAGACTTACGAGGTTGCTTAGCTTGCACCCAAACTTGACACTTAGATCCCTTGACAGTGGTGAAACTAGGGATTAAGTTCAACTTTACTAGTCGCGACATGCAACCAAAGTTAACATGACAAAGACATGAATGCCATACATTTGATTCACTATTGTTGCAAATATGATTAACAACTTTATTGCAAACGTCTGATAAGGATAAACTAAACAGGCCTCCTGACTCATAGCCTTTACCAAGAAAGGTTCCATACTTGGATATTACAAATTTATTCGACTCAAAGACAAGCTTATAGCCATCTCTACACAGAAGAGATCCGCTAACAAGATTTTTATTGACGGAGGGGACATAATGCACGTTCTACAGCCGCACGATCTTCCCCGAAGTAAACTTCAGATCGGCCGTGCCAACACCACGAACAGAAGCACTTGAACCGTTGCCCATTAGCACGGTTGAAGTCCCTGCGGTCTGATAAGACGAAAACATGGAAATATCACCGCATACATGCACATTAGCACCCGTGTCAATCAACCAATCAGGAGAATGACATACTGAAAGAATAGTGGGAAATATACCATACCCAACATCCTTCATGTCAGTGTCTCCAATGACAACATTAGCGGTCTTGCCGCCTTTCCCAGGATGACGCTTGTCATAGCGATTGAGGCAACTAGGATTCCAATGATCAGGATCTCCACACACATGACAGACACCTTTCTTCTTTCATTCTTCTTCTTGAAGTTCGTGTGCTGCACAGCCTTGTTCTTCCCATCAAACTTTGCTTTACCATCAAGCTTGCCCTTGTTCTTGAACTTGTGGGACTGGAAGTTTTTCTTCTATACCAGATTGGCACTAGATCCTCCCTCAATACCTTCAGCACGTGTGTCCTTTGCTCTCGCCTTTTCTTCCACATCAAGAATACCAATGAGATCCGGAACAGAAAACTCCTGTCTCTTATGCTTCAGTAAGGTAGCAAAGTTCCTCCATGAAGGAGGAAGCTTAGTGATGATACCCCCGGCAACAAACTTGTCCGGAAGCATGCAATTGAAGTGCTCAAATTCTCTAGCAAATGACTGTATCTCATGAGCCTGCTCAACCACGGGGCGCTCTTCAGTCATCCTGTAATCATAGAATTGCTCCATGATGTACAGCTCAGTGCCGGCATCCGAGACCCCAAACTTGGCCTCGAGTGCATCCCACATATCTTTTCCATTATCAATTGACGCATAAGCATCAACAATGTTCTCAGCAAGAACACTCAAGAAAGCAGCCTTAAACAAGGTATCCATTTTCTGAAAAGTTTGTGCATGTTGGGCATCTTGCTCCCCTTCAGGTTTGCCAAGAGTGGCGTCATAGCAGCTCATGGTCTGAAACCATAAGACTGCTCTCACGCGCCACCTCTTATAGTGGATACCCTCAAACATAGGAGGTCTCATGGAAGCAGCAAAACCACTCAGGGTAAATTGCCTATAATAAGGTTTTTGGATTGTTGGAAATATGAGCAATTTACCGAATGATTTTATTAACAGAAATACTAGATAAAACATGACTAAAATAGTCATGCAATCTAACAGAGAGAAGGTAAACATCGTCTGCATATATGAACTTGAGCTAAACACATCTAGAGCAGACACTAGATGAAGTTGCTTATATGACATAGAACCTAACATACGCAGGGCAGAAATTAGAGCCAAGAACTGTAGCAGGACTTCTAACAGAAAGGAGAAGAACACGTACGGCACAGCAGCAGCAGAAGCGCTGGACTTGGGGTCGGTGTCCTCACCTGCCATGTCGTTGAGGAGGTCATGGACGTCGGGGAAGTAGTCGTCGGTGACCGGATCGTCCGTGATGAAGCAGCCAGTAGTCGCGTTGAGCGCTCCCCAAAAACCTTATCACCCTTCTCCCGTACAGGACTCAAAAGGTGCCGTCTCGGAGGCCTACTGTCCCGACCTGCCGTGCACGCCGCAAGCCGGGATGAGGAAGAACATAGCAGCAGCGCAGTGCTCAGGAACTTGTGGCGAGAGGAGGAAGAGATTTTGGTGCGTCTCTCTGGGAGGAGCGACCTCCCTTTTATAGGCGCCAGAGAAGGAGGCGAGAGGCTCCCTTCGTATTCAATCTCCACTACAGCAAAATGTTTCAGCTTTCGCGTGCCCTTTTGTATACCCGTAGTGCGTGGCGAAAATTTACATCGACTCATTCCCACGTCGCGTCTGGCGGCGGAGGAGGAGCATGCGTGGATGTCCCTCTTGTTCTAATGCTCATACAAGTGGGGAAGGAGCCTCCCTTATAAAGAGGTCCAACTCCCTCTAAACTAGCAAGATGGGACTAAACTTTAGTTCCACCTCTTGCCTTGCACGAATGGGCTGCGTGAGCCTCTAGGATTTATTAGGAATTTCTGAAGCTGCTATTGGGCTAGGCCCAAATAGACAAAAATTCCAGCAGCACCTAGATAGATGTGCAAGACATATGCAATCGATCAACTCGTAGGCTACTATGGGAGGAGAGATGGGGATCAGAGGTACTATGTTGGAAGGTTTGTACTACGTAGTTGTAGGCAAAGGGCTAGACCTTTTTTTCAAGCGAACATGTTGGCAATGATTAAATGTGCCCGCGTATGTAGGTTGTAGGTAATCCGAGCCAACTCATGAGGGTACCAGCCGTGGCATCGTGTCTATTGTTGGACACCTGTAAGATGTTTGCAATTGGCAACTCAAAGCCACATGATCATCTATTCTCCATTTGTGATACGTTTCAGCCCACAACAAGTGTGAATGAACCTAACACCATGATGTTGTGACGTATAAACTGCAGTATTATCCCTAAGGCGAGGTTTCACGGATAAGGAAGTCATATCCTGGTCTCTTCCTCATGACTCAGGTGGAAACTTGCTTTGGACTATCTCGACGCACTGATATATGCACCGTGGATCAACCTTGAGGCGAGGACTCACAAGTCGGTAGAAAGGTGATGCATATGTTTTTTGGCGCCGCCAATTTCCATGAAGCTTATGCATGGTAGTGTGGACATGAAGTTCTTCCTTATCCATGATACCATCCAAATCGACTCCCCGCATAGACATGAAACAATTGAGATGAAACGGTATAAAGTCATTGACAGATCATATGGATGACAAGAACAAAGTCAAAAAGAGATAGAAGAAGCATATATAGTTGACTAATCAAAGTGACCGGAATAATACGAGTTGGTAGATAATGTAGCATCGTATAAAATAGCCAGTATAGGAAAAAGAATGTGCTTATTATTGATGGTGTGACATTGTGATTGTTGGAGTATGGTTCTTACTACCTTGGCACCGTGCTATTGCTATTTCAGTTCAAAGACAATCAACGTCGGGATAATTTGGAGGTACCAAGAATTACATTTGACTAATAATTATGCAGTGTCTTAATCGCAACCCTAATTATGATGAATATCATACAATGCATGTGGGATATAGCGGTGAAAACAGGCCTAGTTTCTATAACTTTTGGTGAAAGGGGAAATAAAAATAAAAATTTAAATATGGAAGTAGATAGTACATACAACAAATATGGAGTGAATAAGGAGATGTATGAATAGAAGAGTGAATATCTTTCAGAACACAAATACCCTTGAACTGCATGAAAACACACAAAGTAGTTCAATTTGCCAAGACAACATATATCATACATGAACGTTATATAAAGAAATATTGTTTGGGTGATTTGTGGAAAAGGAACTCAATAGAGCAGTTAAGACTATGGTATGGTTGAATGGATGGATGGTATAATAAAGAACTTCCTTCCAACAAATCCCCAGGTCCTCATGGTTTTAATACATATTTCATCAAGAAATGTTGGCCAATGAAGCAATATTTTTATGATCTTTGTTCCCAGTTCCACAAAGGAGAGGTTTGTTTATAGAGAGTATCAATAGCTCTTTCATTTCTCTCATCCCCAAAAAAGCTGGAGCTTTAGGTGTCAATGATTATAGACAAATTTCTGTGCTCAGTTGTACCATTTAGTTACTCACCAAGCTTCTAGCAAACATATTGCAAACTATCATCTTGGATTTTGTTCATGTTAACGAATATCGATATATCAAAACTAGATCTATCGAGGACTGCATCGCATGGGCTTATGAGTTTCTATTTCAATGTCATAAGAGAAAAAGACCTACTATAGTCTTGAATTTAGATTTTCAGAAGGCTTTTGCCAAGATGGAACATGGTAAGATTTTAGACATCTTGAGAAAGAAAGGATTTGGATCTAAATGTCGCTCTTGGATTCAGCAAATCCTAAGCATTTTATACCTCTGTTGTCTTGCTAAATGTTGTTCCAGGAAATACTTTTAAATGCAGAAGAGGGGTTACGCAAGGAGATCATCTTTCTCCTCTCCTCTTTTTTCTAGCTACAGACTTCTTGCAAGCAATTTTAAAATGATGCAATGCAGAAGGACATCATTCAACCTCCAATCAAATTTGAAGCTTGTCCAAACTTCCCCATATTACAGTATGCTGATGATACTTTGATTATCATGCGTGCCTGTCCTAACCAACTTCAACAATTACAATAACTGGTGAACCTTTTCTCCAAAGCCTCTGGATTAAAAGTAAATTATCACAAGTTCTGCATCTTATCAATCAATGTGCATGATGACACTATGCAACAACTCTCCAATCGTCTTGGATGCACAATTTGCACCTTCGCATGCACCTATCTGGCCACTCCCCTGAGCTACGCGTACCAAAGAATGGAATCCCTCATGTATATCATCCAGATAATTCAAAAGAGATTGGATGTTTGCTCTCAGTATCTTAGTTATGATGGAAGGCTTCTCATTGTCAATGTTACTTTCTCTTCTTTGCCAACTTTCCTCATGAGCTACCTGTTACTATAAAAAGGTATAATTGAGCAAATTGATAAATACATGCGACACTTTTTTTGGAGAGGCAAGGATCTAGAAAGTAAGAGTCACCCCTTGGCTGCTTGGGAACTCATTTGTAGACCCAAAGATAGGGGAGGACTAGGTATTCTGAATTTATCGGCACAAAACACCGGCCTGCTTCTCAAAATGGTCCATAAATTTATCGACCACCAGGACATCCCATGGGTCAATCTTATTTGGGAAGTATATTACCAGTGATATTTCACGTCAACTATCTTGAACACTTGTTCTTTTGGAAGGAAGGACTGTATGAAACTTTCCCTATATACAGATCTTGGTTCTCCCATCACTCAAAATGGCATGACCATGGACTTTTGGACAGGAGCATGGAATAGCAGACCAAAAGTTTAAATTTGGCCACACTTGTATTCATTTTCCATCAAGACACATATTTCTATGTTTGAGATACATCAAGCAACATATTTCTATATTTGAGATACATCAAGTAGAAGATCTGACTACCCTCTTTAATTTCCCTTTGTCTGGGGAGGCTTATATGCAACTTCAAGATCTCCACATTTGTTCATTCAGGGAACTGAACTCTTTGCAGCTCCATATATATATGGCATTTTACCAGCAGGATCAGCTTAGTACAAGGTTTCCAAGACATATATTACTAGCTCCCACTCCTTAGATCATGCCTATTCTAAGATGGTTATGGAAGACCTACTGCCAATTCAAGCACAAGATTTTCTTTTGGCTGGTGAGCAATGGCAGGGTTAACACTTGTGCTATGTTGCAAAGAAAAATTTCTTCTTGGAAAACTATACATGTGTACTCTACAATGGACATGCTCTAGAAAGAAGAGATCATCTCTTCTTCCACTGCCCATTTTCACAGCTGTGCTGGGCATACCTAGGCCCCTCTTGGGCTCTTACTTTCCTGGGTATTCACAGTTGCATCCCCGCCACCTTTCACTCCGTTCAGCCACGCAACCTCGTCCTCCTCCGTAGCTCGCGCGTCGAGCGGCGTCCGGTGCCTCCTTTGGTGTCGGGTGCGGCTCCCCTTCCCGCAGTCGCTGCTTCGGCGTTGGCCCAACAGCCTCATATTCGATCTGTGCTCCGATGCTTGGGATTGCTCGGAATTTGGCCAGGGCGAAATCCCTGCAGCTTATGCTGGTAGCGGCGACATCTGTGGATGTTGTCTCCTTCTTCAAGGCGCTGCCATGGCCATCTTCTGGGCCCCTCTTCGAGCTTCGGGGAAAACCCTAGGTCCGGTTTTCCGAACTGGACGACGACGGCGTCTCGGTGTCGTTCTCCTTCGTGAAGGCGTTGCTTGTTTTGCTCGTGGCGTTCTCGGTGCTAGTTCTGGAGCTGTGGGTAGTTTGGTTGTTAGTTGGATAGCTTCTCTGGTAGGAGAGTTTAGCTGTGTTCTTCTTTGCTTGGGTTGACGTAGTATGTTCTAATGAAATCAAGACACAATGATCTTAGTTTCGAGAAAACAAAGACGTTTCAATTTTTGAGTGAAGTGTATTAGAGGTCCCAAAACCATTCTGGGGGTATCATATAGGTCTCTGAACATTGAAAATCCATGTCCAAAGGATTAGAGTCCTCGAAAATTTCTTTAAAAATCCTTTGAATCAAAGAGGCCCTAAATGGGTCAAAGGTGTGTCTCCAGTGCGAGACATTTTGAATGTCGGAAAGTGCGTGCACATTAGCCACACAAGCATATCACATACTCGCATCCCATGTTGACATGGAGTGCATCATGCTCCATGGTATGGGCCGAACCAACTGACAACTTGAGGAACGGAGGGCTAAACATACTATGATGTGGGTAGCTCTACTGAGGAGACTATCCTTATAAAAGCTTGCAGAAAAAAGAAGTATGCTTTTATTAAAAGAAAAGAATCACGTGGCCAAATCCCTCGCCTCACATAGAAGATGAAATGAACATGAGTTGGTGGACGAAATATATAAGATTTATGAGCATTGGTTCAGTAGCAGAAATAGGCCCCTTCCATTGTTACTTTCCTCACGTGGCACAACATTTTCTGGATCAATTAACAAGGAGCTACATGGCATGATTTGGACTTAGCATGCACTCTCAGATATCATCTCAGTTTATGCGTGAAAAGCAATGTGATTTGTTAATCTATATTGCCATATGTAGTGCTAGCGATTGTGTGAAAAATTGCATAAATAATGTTAAAGAGTATGTATTGTATAAAATAGTCGACCTAGAAAATAAAAGAAAAATGGTGCTTCTAATGATGACGGGCTTTATATATAAAGCAACAACCACAACAAGTACGCAGCCGAATGATACAAGATGGTGAGATAACCCTCGTACAACGCCGATACAAAGATAAACGGATCCCATGAAACGCAAGCGACTATGCTACCAAAAGAATACATTGGAAGAGCATAATACAGCACCACACAATGCCCTAAGCACCTAAGTTCCACGGCAACAGCCCCAGGAGGGAGAACGGCGCAAAGCATCGCCGCCGTCGAGTCCAGAAGGGACAAGGGTCTTCACCCGGAACTCTGGCACGGAAATGAGCGCCACGACGACGTCTTTAGGAAGAGAACCGTGCCCAGCTTCGCCGTCATCGGCGATAAAGCGCGGAGCTTTCACTCGGCAGCTCCCTTGTGCCAGGACGAGGACTCCAGGACAAGTGTGACGAGATCAGATCTCCAGGCTCTGATCGGGGCGACGCCACTGCCAGAGAAGGAGCATGCCCAGGCCACCACCGCTATACCTCCTCTCGTCCACACGACCAAGAGGGAATTCCACCACTACAAACATGGTGCTCGCCGGAGAGCCAACCATGGGGACCACCCTCCAAAGCCGCCGCCCCGGCATCCATGTCCGAGCTACCACCCACCATCGACATCAGGGCGCACCAACCATGGAACGGAGGAAGAGTAAAAGGCGTCTCCTTTCATTCCTAGCCCGGCATCAGTCATAGAGTTTGGGCCTCTGCAATTCGACGCACGCTCAATTTCCCGTTTGTGAAAGAAATTTTCAGTGCAGTTTTGCTATTCTCTATTCTTGTGTTTCAGGTCTTGCAGTTCCTCAGTGAGGAACATTGCAGTACTCTGGTGGAGGATGAGGGTAGCGGGGGCAGTGTGGGCATTCAGTTCAGCGGGATCCCAGTACTGAATTGCATTTTTGTCCAAGTTTCAGTTCCTCCTCAAAATAGATTGGACATGCAAAAAAAATGTGCCGAGACATTCAGTTTTGTCCACCGAGAGGTTCAGTTTTATTGTGTGGAGAGGTTCGCTTCACTATACCATGCACTTTTTTTTGACTTTCAGAGGTTCCCTCCGTTGTACTATGTATTTCTTTTCGTTTTAAACAATAACAAAAAGAATCGCGTGCAATCCTCTGTGATGACATTGCAGTGCATTTTCCAGCATGATGCAGCACACTAACATTGACAAATATGGTCCATTTAACATTGTGAAACAATTTAGAAAAAGGCAAAGAAAAATCATATGGTACACTTATACTTGTGTCTCGGTCCATTTATCGCTTGATGTGGTTCACTTGTGCCTGATGTGAAGCGTACTTCACTTCTATGTCTGAGAAAAATTTATGTCCGATAAAACAAATATTGAAGTTCACTTGACTGTCCGATGCAGTGTGGTTTTCAATTTGAAACAGTGCGTTCTTCTGTGTGATGAAGTACACAGGAAGATTTGGGTGTCGCTTTACGTCACACAAAAAAGAAATCATGCAGTGCATTTGTCCATCTGATGCAGTGTGAGTTTTAGTCTAAAGAAGTGAGGTTTGCTACCTCATTTCGGAAAATTTACGTCCTACAAAAAAAGAAATCATGTAGTGCACTTGTCGGTCTGATGAAGTGCGGTGTCGTGGCCCGTTTACGGTAGTCTCGTGGTTCCCTTTTCAAACTATTGCTCTTCACCAACGCTCGAGATAAAGTGCACTCCACCTCGTTTAGGAAAATTTACGTCCCATAAAAAACAAATCATGCAGTGCACTTGTTCGTCTGATGAAGTGCGGTTTTTAGTCTGAAGCAGTGCGGCTTTCTGTCTGATGCAGTATATACGACGATTTGGGGTCACGAAGAAACAGAGTATCCGCATTTCGTTAAAATCAAAATTACTCTTAAACCATAAGGAATCAGAGAGAGTATTCTACATGAAAAAGTTGCGTCTCGTCAATATCTTTCCAACGGCGTAAGATTTGAATCATTTCGACCAACGGTTTGTAAAAATTTCGCCAAAAACGGCCGCTGCCACTCGTCGTTTGTCGCACGATTTTCCAAATTAACTTAAAACCGGAAGGTATTTCAAAAATATTTCAACATATGAAAGTTGCGCCTCATTCGTAGCTTTCCAACGGCGTATCACACGCCTCGTTTCAACAAACGTTTCAAAAACTGGAGCGAAAACAGTACCGAAAATTTGAAAAAATTTGAAAAACAGAATTCCGCGATTTAGTAAATTTGAAACTTCTCTTAAACCGTAAGAAATTAGAGAAACATTTATCTATGAAAAAGATGCGCCTCGACGATATCTATCCAACGGCCTATCGTTTGCTTCATTCCGACGAGCGGTTTAGAAGAAATCGCGAAAAAATGCTCGCTGCCACTCGTCGTCCGCCGCGCCATTTTTGAAACTGCTCTTAAACTGTGTGGAATCTCGAAAAGTGTTCAACATGTCGAAGTTGCGCCTAATCCATAGCTTTTCAACGGTATATTACACGCCTCATTTTGATAAACGGTTAAAAAATTAGAGAGAAAACAGTACCGAAAAAATAACGCGTGCAGTTTTTTCCGACGAGAAATTCACTCGGGTGAGTATTGCAGCACACTTGGTTCAAAAAATGACGTGCACTTGCGTTCAGCGTGCAGTGCGAAAGTGGTGTGCAGAATAGTTATTCTGCTAATATTAGCAGAATAGACCGTCTGTATGTATATATATATAGGGAAAATCCATCCTACCACCCGGCGATAGTTATCCCATATATATCATATACTACCAGGTGGTAGTATATATACTACTTTATCATTTTAAATATATTCTTATACTATATCTAAGATATTTCAAAGCAAGTTACATGAAAAAATTGCATATGGGCCCATAGTTTTTGTTATATTTATGAAATGCATATATATTTGTACGTTAAAAAAACATACTCAAAACATGGTATATACTACCTAAAAATTAGTATATATACTACCTAATCATTGTTATATACTACCTACTACATATACATATTCTCGATTTCAACAGATACTATATACAACATACAAAACACAAGTGGTGGTAACTACCACTGCTTGTAGGAAACATTTGTCCGGGAAAATCCATCCTACCACCCGGTGGTAGTTACCCCGTAAATATATATATATATATATATTCTATATGTCACGTTGTCTATCAAAGTATTGAAGAAATCCATGGCTACATCATTAGCTGGAAGTAACAGGCGTATGACGGTACGAAGCTCTTTATAGTTGTTTTGGAACGGAGTTCCTGATAGAATGATTCACTTTTTGGTACGAATTTCAGCAAAGGCCTTCCAAATAGCGATATTCGGCAGGCTCTTGCTGAACTTCGTACCAAAAAGCTAATTATCCTATCCGGGACTCCGTTCCAAAACAATTTTGGAGAGCTTCGTACCATTATGTGCATGTTACTTTCGGCAAATGATGAAGCAATGGTTTTCTTGAATCCTTTGACACTAGACATCAAAGTGACATATAGGAGGGTAGATGAGAACAGGAAAAATATGGACCATTTTCTGCACATCCAGAATGACGCCATCTTGTTAAATCCCTTAAAACTTAAGAGAATCCGAGCGGTCGAGGATCGAAACTAGGGTAGAGGGTCAAGGGTCGCCGAGGGGATGAGGGTCGAGGTGTTGGGGAACGTAGCAGAAATTCAAAATTTTCCTACGTGTCACCAAGATCTATCTATGGAGAAACCAGCAACGAGGGGAAGGAGAGTGCATCTACACACCCTTGTAGATCGCTAAGCGGAAGCGTTCAAGAGAACGGGGTTGAAGGAGTCGTACACGTCGTGATCCAAATCACCGATGACCAAGTGCTGAACGGATAGCACCTCCGCGTTCAACACACGTACAGACCGGTGACGTCTCCCATGCCTTGATCCAGCAAGGAGAGAGGGAGAGGTTGAGGAAGACTCCATCCAGCAGCAGCACGACGGCGTGGTGGTGGTGGAGGAGCGTGGCAATCCTGCAGGGCTTTGCCAAGCACCTCCGGGAGAGGAGGAGGTGTCACGGGAGGGAGGGAGGCGCCAGGCCTTCAGGTATGGCTGCCCTCCCTCCCCTCCACTATATATAGGGGCAAGGGAGAGGGGGGAGGCGCAGCCTTGCCCCTTCCTCCAAGGAAGGGGTGCGGCCAAGGGGGGAGGAGTGCCTCCCAAGTCAAGTGGAGGCCTCCCCCTTTAGGGTTTTCCCCCTCCCATGCGCATGGGCCTTGGGGGGCTGGTGCCCCTGGCCCATTAAGGCTAGGGCGCCCCCCTACAGCCCATGCTGCTGTATTGGACGTGGTGGAACAGTTTCCGGACCTCCGGACCCCTCCGGAATCCTCCGGAACCTTCTGGAAGCTTTCCGGTACAATACCGAAAAAACCCGAACTTTTTCTGGAACCCGAACAACAACTTTCCATATATAAATCTTTACCTCCGGACCATTCCGGAACTCCTCGTGACGTCCGGGATCTCATCCGGGACTCCGAACAACATTCCGTAACCACATACAAACTTCCTTTATAACCCTAACGTCATCGAACCTTAAGTGTGTAGACCCTACGGGTTCGGGAACCATGCAGACATGACCGAGACAACTCTCCGGCCAATAACCAACAGCGGGATCTGGATACCCATGTTGGCTCCCACATGTTCCACGATGATCTCATCGGATGAACCACGATGCCAAGGACTCAATCGATCCCGTATACAATTCCCTTTGTCTAACGGTATTGTACTTGCCCGAGATTCGATCGTCGGTATACCGATACCTTGTTCAATCTCGTTACCGGCAAGTCTCTTTACTCGTTCCGTAACACATCATCCCGTGATCAACCCCTTGGTCACATTGTGCACATTATGATGATGTCCTACCGAGTGGGCCCAGAGATACCTCTCCGCTTACACGGAGTGACAAATCCCAGTCTCGATTCATGCCAACCCAACAGACACTTTCGGAGATACCTATAATGCACCTTTATAGCCACCCAGTTACGTTGTGACGTTTGGTACACCCAAAGCATTCCTACGGTATCCCGGAGTTGCACAATCTCATGGTCTAAGGAAAAGATACTTGACATTAGAAAAGCTTTAGCATACGAACTACACGATCTTTGTGCTAGGCTTAGGATTGGGTCTTGTCCATCACATCATTCTCCTAATGATGTGATCCCATTATCAACGACATCCATGTCCATAGCCAGGAAACCATGACTATCTGTTGATCACAACGAGCTAGTCAACTAGAGGCTCACTAGGGACATATTGTGGTCTATGTATTCACACGTGTATTACGATTTCCGGATAATACAGTTATAGCATGAATAAAAGACTATTATCATGAACAAAGAAATATAATAATAACACTTTTATTATTGCCTCTAGGGCATATTTCCAACAGTCTCCCACTTGCACTAGAGTCAATAATCTAGTTCACATCACCATGTGATTAACACTGACAGGTCACATCACCATGTGACCAACATCCAAAGAGTTTACTAGTGTCACTAAACTAGTTCACATCATCATGTGATTAAGACTCAATGAGATCTGGGGTTTGATCATGTTCTGCTTGTGAGAGAGGTTTTAGTCAACGGGTCTGAACCTTTCAGATCCGTGTGTGCTTTACAAATCTTTATGTCATCTCCTAGATGCAGCTACCACGCTCTACTTGGAGCTATTCCAAATAACTGTTCTACTTGGAGCTATTCTAAATTGTTGCTCCATTATACGTATCCGGTATCTCTACTCAGAGCTATCCGGATAGGTGTTAAGCTTGCATCGTCGTAACTCTTTACGTCGAACTCTTTATCACCTCCATAACCGAGAAAATTCCTTAGTCTACTAGTTACTAAGGATAACTTTGACCGCTGTACTGTGATCCATTCTTGGATCACTCTTGTACCCCTTGACTGACTCATGGCAAGGCACACTTCAGGTGCGGTACACAACATAGCATACTATAGAGCCTACGTCTAAAGCATAGGGGGCGACCTTCGTCCTTTCTCTCTTTTCTGCCGAGGTTGAGCTTTAAGTCTTAACTTCGTACCTTACAACTCAGGCAAGAACTTCTTCTTTGACTGATCCATCTTGAACACCTTCAAGATCATGTCAAGGTATGTGCTCATTTGAAAGTATTATTAAGCATTTTGATCTATCCTTATAGATCTTGATGCTCAATGTTCAAGTAGCTTAATCCAGGTTTTCTATTGAAAAACACCTTTCAAATAACCCTATATGCTTTCTAGAAAATCTACGTCATCTCTGATCTATGATATGTCGACAACATATATTCATCAGAAATTCTATAGTGCTCCCACTCACTTCTTTGGAAATACAAGTTTCTCATGAACTTTGTATAAACCCAAAATCTTTGATCATTTCATCAAAGCGCACATTCCAACTCCGAGATGCTTACTCCAGTCCTTAGAAGGATTGCTGGAGCTAGCATACCTTTTAGCATCCTTAGGATCGACAAAACCTTTCTGATTGTATCGCATACAACCTTTCCTTACGACTGGTAAGGAAACTCGTTTTGACATCCATCTGCCAGATTTCATAAATGCAGCTTGTGCTAACGTGATTCCGACGGACTTTAAGCATCGCTACGGATGAGAAAATCTCATCGTAGTCAACTCCTTGAACTTGTGAAAAACTCTTCGCCACAAGTCGAGCTTCATGGACGGTGACATTACCGTCCACGTTCGTCTTCTTCTTAAAGATCCATTTATCTCAATGGCTTGCCGATCATCGGGCAAGTCCACCAAAGTCCATGCTTTGTTCTGATACATGGATCCTATCTCGGATTTCATGGTTTCTAACCATTTGTCGGAATATGGGCCCACCATCGCTTCTCCATAGCTCATAGGTTCATTGTTGTCTAGCAGCATGACCTTCAAGACAGGATCACCGTACCACTCTGAAGTAGTACGCATCCTTGTCACCCTACGAGGTACGGTAGTGACTTGATCCGAAGTTTCATGATCACTATCATAAGCTTCTACTTCAATTGGTGTAGGTGCCATAGGAACAACTTCCTGTGCCCTGCTACACACTAGTTGAAGTGACGGTTCAATAACCTCATCAAGTCTCCACCATCCTACCACTCAACTTTCCGAGACAAACTTTTCCTCAAGAAAGGACCCGATTCAAGAAACAATCCCTATTGCTTTCGGATTTGAATTAGGAGGTATACCCAACTATTTTGGGTGTCCTATGAAGATGCATTTTATCCGCTTTGGGTTCGAGCTTATCAACCTGAAACTTTTTCAGATAAGCGTCGCAGCCCCAAACCTTTAAGAAATGATAGCTTAGGTTTCTCTAAACCATAGTTCATACGGTGTCATCTCAACAGAATTACGTGGTGCCCTATTAAAGTGAATGCGGTTGTCTCTAATGCCTAACCCATGAACGATAGTGATAATTCGATAAGAGACATCATGGTACGCACCATATCCAATAGGGTGCAACTATGATGTTCGGACACACCATCACACTATGGTGTTCCAGGCGGTATTAATTGTGAAACAATTTCCATAGTGTCTTAATTGCGTGCCAAAGCTCGTAACTCAGATATTCATCTTTATGATCATATCATAGACATTTTATCCTCTTGTCACAATGGTCTTCAACTTCACTATGAAATTACTTGAACCATTCAATAATTCAGACTTGTGTTTCATCAAGTAAATATACAACATCTACATGAATCATCTGTGAAGTAAGAACATAACGATATTCACTGCATGCCTCGGCACTCATTGGACTGCACACATCAAGATGTGTTAGTTCCAACAAGTTGCTATCTTGTTCCATCTTACTGAGACCGAGGCTTTTCAGTCATCTTGCCCGTGTGGTATGATTTGCATATCTCAAGTGATTCAAAATCAAGTGAGTCCAAACGATCCATCTGCATGGAGTTTCTTCATGCGTATACACCAATAGACATGGTTCGCATGTCTCAAACTTTTCAAAAATGAGTGAGTCCAAAGATCCGTCAACATGGAGCTTCTTCATGCGTTTTATACTAATATGACTTACATGGCAGTGCCACAAGTAGGTGGTACTATCATTACTATCTTATATCTTTTGGCATGAAAATGTGTATCACTACGATCGAGATTCAATAAACCACTCCTTTAGGTGCAAGACCATTGAAGGTATTATTCAAATAAATAGAGTAACCATTATTCTCCTTAAATGAATAACCGTATTGCGATAGACATAATCCAATCATGTCTATGCTCAACGCAAACACCAAATGACAATTATTTAGGTTTAACACCAATCTCGTTGGTAGAGGGAGCGTGCGATGCTTGATCACATCAAGCTTGGAAAAACTTCCAACACATATCGTCAGCTCACCTTTAGCTAGTCTCCGTTTATTCCGTAGCTTTTATTTCGAGTTACTAACACTTAGCAACCGAACCGGTATCTAATACCCTGGTGCTACTAGGAGTACTAGTAAAGTACACATTAACATAATTTATATCCAATATACTTCTATCGACTTTGCCAGCCTTCTCATCTACCAAGTATCTAGGGTAATTCCGCTCTAGTGACTATTCCCCTTATTACAGATGCACTTAGTCTCGGGTTTGGGTTCAACCTCGGGTTTCTTCACTGGTGCAGCAGCTGATTTGCCGTTTCAAGAAGTATCCCTTCTTGCCCTTGCCCTTCTTGAAACTAGTGGTTTCACCAACCATCAACAATTGATGCTCCTTCTTGATTTCTACTTTCGCGGTGTCAAACATCACGAATATCTCAAGGATCATCATATCTATCCCTGATTTGTTATAGTTCATCACGAAGCTCTAGTAGCTTGGTGGCAATGACTTTGAAGAAACATCACTATCTCATCTGGAAGATCAACTCCCACTCGATTCAAGTGATTGTTGTACTCAGACCATATGAGCACAAGCTCAACGATTGAGGTTTTCTCCCTTAGTTTGCAGGTTAAGAAAATCGTCGGAGGTCTTATACCTCTTGACGTGGGCACGAGCCTGAAATCCCAATTTCAGCCCTCGAAACATCTCATATGTTCCGCGACGTTTCGAAAAACGTCTTTGGTGCCTCAACTCTAAACCGTTTAACTGAACTATCACGTAGTTATCAAAACGTGTATGTCTGATGTTTGCAACGTCCACAAACGACGTTTGGGGTTCAGCACACTGAGCGGTGCATTAAGGACATAAGCTTTCTACTGTCCGCATAATTGCTACTGTCAACTTTCAACTATATTTTCTCTAGGAACATATCTAAACAGTGGAACTAAAGCACGAGCTTACGACATAATTTGCAAAGATCTTTTGACTATGTTTAGGATAATTAAGTTCATCTTATGAACTCCCACTCAGATAGACATCCCTCTGGTCATCTAAGTGATTACATGATCCGAGTCAACTAGGCCGTGTCCGATCATCACGTGAGACGGACTAGTCATCGTCGGTGAACATCTTCATGTTGATCGTATCTACTATATGACTCATGATCGACCTTTCAGTCTCCATGTTCCGAGGCCATGTCTGTACATGCTAGGCTTGTCAAGTTAACCCTAAGTGTATTGCATGTGTAAATCTGTCTTACACCCGTTGTATGTGAACATAAGGATCTATCACACCCGATCATCACGTGGTGCTTCGAAACGACAAACTGTAGCAACGGTGCACAGTTAGGGGAGAACACTTCTTGAAATTTTTGTAAGGGATCATCTTATTTACTACCGTCGTTCTAAGTAAACAAGATGCATAAACATGATAAACATCACATGCAATCAAATAGTGACATGATATGGCCAATATCATTTTGCTCCTTTTGATCTCCATCTTCGGGGCTCCATGATCATCATCGTCAACGGCATGACACCATGATCTCCATCATCATGATCTCCATCATTGTGTCTCCATGAAGTTGTCTCGCCAACTTATTACTTCTACTACTATGGCTACCGGTTAGCAATAAAGTAAAGTAATTACATGGCGTTGTTTAATGACACGCAGGTCATACAATAAATAAAGACAACTCCTATGGCTCCTGTCGGTTGTCATATTCATCGACATGCAAGTCGTGAATCCTATTACAAGAACATGATCAATCTCATACATCACATATCATTCATCACATTCTTCTTGGCCATATCACATCACATAGCATACCCTGCAAAAACAAGTTAGACGTCCTCTAATTGTTGTTTGCATGTTTTACATGACTGCTATGGGTTTCTAGCAAGAACGTTTCTTACCTACGCAAAACCACAACGTGATATGCCAATTGCTATTTACCCTTCACAAGGACCCTTTTCATCGAATCCGTCCCGACTAAAGTGGGAGAGACTGGCACCCGCTAGCCACCTTATGCACCAAGTGCATGTCAGTCGGTGGAAGCTGTCTCACGTAAGAGTACGTGTAAGGTCGGTCCGGGCCGATTCATCCCACAATACCGTCAAAACAAGATTGGACTAGTAACGTTAAGCATATTGAACAACATCAACGCCCACAACTACTTTGTGTTCTACTCGTGCAAAGAATCTACGCAATAGACCTAGCTCATGATGCCACTGTTGGGGAACGTAGCAGAAATTCAATGATGTCACCAAGATCTATCTATGGAGAAACCAGCAACGAGGGGAAGGAGAGTGCATCTACATACCCTTGTAGATCGCTAAGCGGAAGCGTTCAAGAGAACGGGGTTGAAGGAGTCGTACTCGTCGTGATCCAAATCACCGATCACCAAGTGCTGAACGGACAGCACCTCCGCGTTCAACACACATACAGCCCGGTGACGTCTCCCATGACTTGATCCATCAAGGAGAGAGGGAGAGGTTGAGGAAGACTCCATCCAGCAGCAGCACGACGGCGTGGTGGTGGTGGAGGAGCGTGGCAATCCTGCAGGGCTTCGCCAAGCACCTGCGGGAGAGGAGGAGGTGTCACGGGAGGGAGGGAGGCGCCAGGCCTTCAGGTATGGCTGCCCTCCCTCCCCTCCACTATATATAGGGGCAAGGGAGAGGGGGGAGGCGCAGCCTTGCCCCTTCCTCCAAGGAAGGGGTGCGGCCAAGGGGGGAGGAGTGCCTCCCAAGTCAAGTGGAGGCCTCCCCCTTTAGGGTTTTCCCCCTCCCATGCGCATGGGCCTTGGGGGGCTGGTGCCCCTGGCCCATTAAGGCTAGGGCGCCCCCCCTACAGCCCATGCTGCTGTATTGGACGTGGTGGAACAGTTTCCGGACCTCCGGACCTCTCCGGAATCCTCCGGAACCTTCTAGAAGCTTCCCGGTACAATACCGAAAAAACCCGAACTTTTCCCGGAACCCGAACAACAACTTTCCATATATAAATCTTTACCTCCGGACCATTCCGGAACTCCTCGTGACGTTCGGGATCTCATCCGGGACTCCGAACAACATTCGGTAACCACATAAAAACTTCCTTTATAACCCTAGCGTCATCGAACCTTAAGTGTGTAGACCCTACGGGTTCGGGAACCATGCAGACATGACCGAGACAACTCTCCGGCCAATAACCAACAGCGGGATCTGGATACCCATGTTGGCTCCCACATGTTCCACGATGATCTCATCGGATGAACCACGATGTCAAGGACTCAATCGATCCCGTATACAATTCCCTTTGTCTAACGGTATTGTACTTGCCCGAGATTCGATCGTCGGTATACCGATACCTTGTTCAATCTCGTTACCGGCAAGTCTCTTTACTCGTTCTGTAACACATCATCCCGTGATCAACCCCTTGGTCACATTGTGCACATTATGATGATGTCCTACCGAGTGGGCCCAGAGATACCTCTCCGCTTACACGGAGTGACAAATCCCAGTCTCGATTCATGCCAACCCAACAGACACTTTCGGATATACCTGTAATGCACATTTATAGCCACCCAGTTACGTTGTGACGTTTGGTACACCCAAAGCATTCCTACGGTATCCGGGAGTTGCACAATCTCATGGTCTAAGGAAAAGATACTTGACATTAGAAAAGCTTTAGCATACGAACTACACGATCTTTGTGCTAGGCTTAGGATTGGGTCTTGTCCATCACATCATTCTCCTAATGATGTGATCCCGTTATCAACGACATCCAATGTCCATAGCCAGGAAACCATGACTATCTGTTGATCACAACGAGCTAGTCAACTAGAGGCTCACTAGGGACATATTGTGGTCTATGTATTCACACGTGTATTACGATTTCCGGATAATACAGTTATAGCATGAATAAAAGACTATTATCATGAATAAAGAAATATAATAATAACACTTTTATTATTGCCTCTAGGGCATATTTCCATCACGAGGGTCGTCGAGGGGTCGAGGGTCGAGGATCACCGAGTGGTCGACAGGGGCACGTCGATCAACCCCCTCTCACTCGACCAACTCTCGAGGACACCCAAACCATAGGAAAAAACGTTGTCGATCTCGTACCCCCTCCCGCCCCTACCCGACAAACTCTCTCGAGATTTATAAGAGATTTATCATGAATGCCCCCATGATGGATGTGCATAATTAAGTTGATCCCTCTTTTTTATGATCTCATCTACCATTCTATATGTGCACATTCTCTTGTATCAAAGTATTGAATCCTTTGACACTAGACAACGTGACATATAGAAGGGTAGATGAGATCAGAAAAAATAGGGACCATTTTTTTCTGCACATCCGGAATGGCGCCATCTTGTTAAATCCCTTAAAGGTTAAGAGAATCCGAGCGGTCGAGGATAGGAACTAGGGTAGAGGGTCAAGGGTCATCGAGGGGATGAGGGTCGAGGGTCGTCGAGGGGTCGAGGGTCGAGGAGCGCCAAGGGGTCGACAGGGGGACGTCGATCAACCCCCTCTCTCTCGACCAACTCTCGAGGACACCAAAACCACAGAAAAAAAGTTGTCGATCTCGTACCCCCTCCTGCCCCTACCTGACAAACTCTCTCGAGATTTATAAGAGATTTATCAAGAATGCCCCCATTATGGATGTGCATAATTAGGTTGATCCCTATTTTTTTCTGATCTCATCTACCATTCTATATGTGCACGTTCTCTTGTGTCAAAGTATTGAATCCTTTGACACTAGACAACGTGACATATAGAAGGGTAGATGAGATCAGGAAAAATAGGGACCATTTTTTTCTGCACATCCAGAATGGCGCCATCTTGTTAAATCCCTTGTTTGACATTCATGACAGAGGCGGTCCGGACATTGGACATTCATGAGAGAGGAGGTACGGGCTAAACCCTAGAAGCGTTGTTGAGGCCACCCCAAACCCTAGAAGCGTCAAGGCCACCCAAATTTACCAAGTTAAATGAGCATTGTCGAGGCCACCCCAAACCCTAGAAGTGTTGTGATTAGCTAGCTAGGTCTATGTTTGCCACTATTAATATATCCATCTCTCATGTTTGTATATTAATTGCCATGTTGTAATATTTGCAAAAACTATGGATCAACAAAGTGACTTCGAACAAGAAGAGATATTGGGGGACATAATCTGCGACGGACGTGATGTCTTGTCATTATTTCTCAACGAAACCGATGGTATGGAAGGAGAGGAAGCAGGCTACGGTGATCGAACAATGGACGAGGAAAGTCATGATCATGATGGCTCCAGCGACCGTGATGACGGCTCCGGTGACCGAACGGAGTTGGGATCCGCTGTTGCCAAGTCCGGCAAGATATATATATATTAACTCTTCTTTCTTCTTTTATAGCCCTCCGGATCGAGCCAAACTTCGGTAACAAGTTGAGGCCCGAAGAAAAGGTTGCACCAGGATGAAAGGTTCATGATCACAAAAATCGTGGGCGATGGCCAACTGATTGAACCCCTCCAGACCAAGGAAGCATTTTCTGCTCAGTGCGGGGTTCTTGATAGGGACATGATCCCGATCAGCATCCACCAATGGTATAAGCCTAAGAACAAAGACCCTCACGTTTCTTATGTCAAAGATAGACACAAAGATGATCTTTGGACCGCGTTGAAGGAAAATTTCACCCTACCGGCAGAGGAGGATTCGGATAATCCAGTTATAGAGCCATTGGTCAAGGCTCATGCTCTCAAGAAGATGGCAGATCTATTCAGGAGGTGAAAGAATGAGTTGAAATCAACGTATGTCGACAAAAACAAGACTCCAGAATTCACTGGCCGATTTGAGAAGATAAGAGATCACTGGTCCGCATTTGTGGCCCACAAGACATCGGAGAAGAGTAAGAAGATGTCAGTGACAAACAAGATATATTCTGCAAAGAAGGAGCATCACCATCGCACGGGGTCAGGTGGCTACCTCAAAGCCCGGCCATTGTGGGACAAGGCTGAGAGTGACCTGATTGCTAAAGGGGTCGAACCAAAGGCATTGAACTGGCCAGACCGTTCAAGGACTTGGTTCTTCCGGGTTGGGGAACCTTGGACCCTGAAAAAGGGAAGTGTGTTTGGACGGACGAGCAACTTGCAACACCCATCAATGAAGCTTCAGGCAGCAATCAATGCAGCACAGGAAGGGACGTTCGTTCCTGACAGAGAGAATGACGAGCTCACAAAGGCCCTCGAGAATCCTGAGCACCCTGGACGAACACGAGGCACGCCAGGCTCTGTTGCATGGAAGGTTGGGTTTCCCAACGCAGGTGGTTACAAAACCCAAGAGAGGAGGAGGAAAGTGGAGCTAAGCAAACTGCGTAAGCTTCAGGCAAGGGGTACGAAAGCTAGAGGAATGACAAGTTGTTGAGAACCAGCGAGATCCTGCCCAAGCTACCCCAGAAGCTACCCCTCCATCTCAGCGAAGGAGCAGCGTGGCTTCCACCGAGCTTGTTCAGAAGCCTGACTTCACGTCTCCTAGCTACCCCGCGGATGCTATCACGGAGTCACACCAGTGCCAGCTTATGACGCAATGGCAGAACCTCAAAGTCAAGGCGGTTGTCGGCTCTGTGTTCCCTCCTAAACCCGACACAACTTTTCACTGCCTTCCGATTCCACAAGGCTATGTTGTTGTGATGGTGGATGAAATAACAGAGGGGTTTGAGGATCTCCAGCTTGACCACCCTACATGTGAAGGGGAGACTCATCTTGGTCTTGCTCTGAAGACTCCATGTCTATGGCGGAAGGAGCACATCGAGCTTCTGAACTTCATGCCTCCACCTCCTCCTCCTCCTCCGGCGAGTTAGCTGGGCACTCCGCCTACTCCGCCTCCTCCTCCACCTCCGGCGAGTGATCAGGGCACTCCGCCTCCTACTCCGGCGTGTGAGGGCAGCAGTACTCCGCCTCCTTCTCCGCCTGCTCCGGCGCATCCGAGCAGCCTGCCTCCTCCTCCGCCTCATAGGCGATGGCGGAACACAGACGCCGCCGCTCCAGCTGCTCCGGCGCGTCGTAGCACTCCACCTCCTTCTTCGCCTCGTAAGCAACAAAAGAAGACAGCCACAGCCACTCCAGCTGCTCCGGTATCTAGCAGTACAGCCAGGGGCGGGAGGCAATATAGATTCGGTCCATCTCTCAAGCCTGTAGAGAAGTTACTATACGAGATGACCGTGGATGAAAACGAGCAGATCGTTCAAGCCCAAGTGAAGGACTTTGTCGGCGTGCTAGGAACCGGGGGTCCCCAGACTTGCCTGCCTACGGCCTGCAGCGTGGCTCAACCAGGGGCCCAGTACGGCCTGTCTTCATCAACCAACAGTCAAGACCCTCGCGGGTCGAACGACATAAGGCCTCCTCAGGGGTGGCCTCACCAGGAAGGCTAGCGAGGAGGCGGAGAGATCAAGGCAAGGGGTACCTCGCGAGGTGCTCATGACGCAAGCCTTGACGATCAAGACCAGGCGGGCGCCAGCCTATGCAGTGTCCTCGTTTCCTCTTTGGTGCAAAGGGGGCAAGCGCATGCGCGGAGTACCGAGGCATCAGGCAAAGGTTTCCATATCGGTGCAACGAGACCAAGACCAGTAGAGCAGCAGGATGGAGGTCATCGTGGAGCCCAAGACAGCGTCATCACCAGTGCCTTTGGCAGGCGAAGACCACCTTTAGTCAGGATAGCTTGTACTAGTTGTCCCCTTTCAAAATGGTCGTTGTTGGATCCCTTCCCGCTCAATATTTGGGAAGAGGACCAAGGCCTCTATATATAGGGCTAGCCACCACAGTAGAAGGCATATCATCCAGAGCCAATGGAGATGGATCGATCCCTCCTCAAACACATCAAAGTTAACATGACAAAGATGTGAATGTCATACATTTGTTCACTATTGTTGCAAATATGATTAACAACTTTATTGCAAACGTCTGATAAGGATAAACGAAACAGGCCTCCTAACTCATAGCCTTTACCAAGAAAGGTTCCATACTTGGATATTACAAATTTATTCGACTCAAAGACAAGCTTATAGCCATCTCTACATAGAAGAGATCCGCTAACAAGATTTTTATTGATGGAGGGGATATAATGCACGTTCTTCAGCCGCACGATCTTCCCCGAAGTAAACTTCAGATCGACCGTGCCAACACCATGAACAGAAGCACTTGAACCGTTGCCCATTAGCACGGTTGAAGTCCCTGCGGTCTGATAAGACGAAAACATGGAAATATCACCGCATACATGCACATTAGCACCCATGTCAATCAACCAATCAGGAGAATGACATACTGAAAGAATAGTGGGAAATATACCATACCCAGCATCCTTCATGTCAGTGTCTCCAATGACAACATTAGCGGTCTTGCCGCCTTTCCCAGGATGACGCTTGTCATAGCGATTGAGGCAACTAGGAGCCCAATGATTAGGATCTCCACACACATGATAGACACCTTTCTTCTTTCATTCTTCTTCTTGAAGTTCGTGTGCTGCATAGCCTTGTTCTTCCCAACAAACTTTGCTTTACCATCAAGCTTGCCCTTGTTCTTGAACTTGTGGGACTGGAAGTTTTTCTTCTATACCAGATTGGCACTAGATCCTCCCTCAATACCTCGAGCACGTGTGTCCTTTGCTCTTGCATTTTCTTCCACATCAAGAATACCAATGAGATCCGGAACAGAAAACTCCTGTCTCTTATGCTTCAGTAAGGTAGCAAAGTTCCTCCATGAAGGAGGAAGCTTAGTGATGATACCCCGGCAACAAACTTGTCCGGTAGCATGCAATTGAAGTGCTCAAATTCTCTAGCAAATGACCGTATCTCATGAGCCTGCTCAACCACGGAGCGCTCTTCAGTCATCCTGTAATCATAGAATTGCTCCATGATGTACAGCTCAGTGCCGGCATCCGAGACCCCAAACTTGGCCTCGAGTGCGTCCCACATATCTTTTTCATTATCAATTGACGCATAAGCATCAACAATGTTCTCAGCAAGAACACTCAAGAGAGCAGCCTTAAACAAGGTATCCATTTTCTGAAAAGTTTGTGCCTGTTGGGCATCTTGCTCCCCTTCAGGTTTGCCAAGAGTGGCGTCATAGCAGCTCATGGTCTGAAACCATAAGACTGCTCTCACGCGCCACCTCTTATAGTGGATACCCTCAAACATAGGAGGTCTCATGGAAGCAGCAAAACCACTCAGGGTAAATTGCCTATAATAAGGTTTTTGGATTGTTGGAAATATGAGCAATTTACCGAATAATTTTATTAACAGAAATACTAGATAAAGCATGACTAAAATAGCAAATATAAAGCAAGTCATGCAATCTGACAGAGAGAAGGTAAACATCGTCTGCATATATGAACTTGAGCTAAACACATCTAGAACAGACACTAGATGAAGTTGCTTATACGACATAGAACCTAACATACGTAGGGCAGAAATTAGAGCCAAGAACTGTAGCAGGACTTCTAACAGAAAGGAGAAGAACACGTACGGCACAGCAGCAGCAGAAGCGCTGGACTTGGGGTCGGTGTCCTCGCCTGCCATGTCGTTGAGGAGGTCATGGACGTCGGGGAAGAAGTCATCGTTGGGGAAGTAGTCGTCGGCGACCGGATCGTCCGTGATGAAGCAGCCAGTAGTCGCGCTGAGCGCTCCCCAAAAACCTTATCACCCTTCTCCCGTACAGGACTCAAAAAGTGCGGTCTCGGAGGCCTACTGTCCCGACCTGCCGTGCACGCCGCAAGCCGGGATGAGGAAGAACATAGCAGCAGCGCAGTGCTCAGGAACTTGTGGCGAGAGGAGGAAGAGATTTTGGTGTGCGTGGCGAAAATTTACATCGACTCGTTCCCGCGTCGGGCGGCGGAGGAGGAGCGCGCGTGGATGTCCCTCTTGTTTTAATGCTCATACAAGTGGGGAAGGGGCCTCCCTTATAAAGAGGTCCAACTCCCTCTAAACTAGCAAGGTGGGACTAAACTTTAGTTCCACCTCTTGCCTTGCACGAATGGGCTGCGTGGGCCTCTAGGATTTATTAGGAATTTCTGAAACTGCTATTGGGCTAGGCCCAAATAGACAAAAATTCCAGCAGCACCTAGATAGATGTGCAAGACATATGCAATCTATCAACTCGTAGGCTACTATGGGAGGAGAGATGGGGATCAGAGGTACTACGTTGGAAGGTTTGTACTACGTAGTTGTAGGCAAAGGGCTAGACCTTTTTTTCAAGCGAACATGTTGGCAATGATTAAATGTGCCCGCGTATGTAGGTTGTAGGTAATCCGAGCCAACTCATGAGGGTACCAGCCGTGGCATCGTGTCTATTGTTGGACACCTGTAAGATGTTTGCAATTGGCAACTCAAAGCCACATGATCATCTATTCTCCATTTGTGATACGTTTCAGCCCACAACAAGTGTGAATGAACCTAACACCATGATGTTGTGACGTATAAACTGCAGTATTATCCCTAAGGCGAGGTTTCACGGATAAGGAAGTCATATCCTGGTCTCTTCCTCATGACTCAGGTGTAAACTTGCTTTGGACTATCTCGACGCACTGATATATGCACCGTGGATCAACCTTGAGGCGAGGACTCACAAGTCGGTAGAAAGGTGATGCATATGTTTTTTGGCGCCGCCAATTTCCATGAAGCTTATGCATGGTAGTGTGGACATGAAGTTCTTCCTTATCCATGATACCATCCAAATCGACTCCCCGCATAGACATGAAACAATTGAGATGAAACGGTATAAAGTCATTGACAGATCATATGGAAGACAAGAACAAAGTCAAAAAGAGATAGAAGAAGCATATATAGTTGACTAATCAAAGTGACCGGAATAATACGAGTTGGTAGATAATGTAGCATCGTATAAAATAGCCAGTATAGGAAAAAGAATGTGCTTATTATTGATGGTGTGACATTGTGATTGTTGGAGTATGGTTCTTACTACCTTGGCACCGTGCTATTGCTATTTCAGTTCAAAGACAATCAACGTCGGGATAATTTGGAGGTACCAAGAATTACATTTGACTAATAATTATGCAGTGTCTTAATCGCAACCCTAATTATGATGAATATTATACAATGCATGTGGGATATAGCGGTGAAAACAGGCCTAGTTTCTATAACTTTTGGTGAAAGGGGAAATAAAAATAAAAATTTAAATATGGAAGTAGATAGTACATACAACAAATATGGAGTGAATAAGGAGATGTATGAATAGAAGAGTGAATATCTTTCAGAACACAAATACCCTTGAACTGCATGAAAACACACAAAGTAGTTCAATTTGCCAAGACAACATATATCATACATGAACGTTATATAAAGAAATATTGTTTGGGTGATTTGTGGAAAAGGAACTCAATAGAGCAGTTAAGACTATGGTATGGTTGAATGGATGGATGGTATAATAAAGAACTTCCTTCCAACAAATCCCCAGGTCCTCATGGTTTTAATACATATTTCATCAAGAAATGTTGGCCAATGAAGCAATATTTTTATGATCTTTGTTCCCAGTTCCACAAAGGAGAGGTTTGTTTATAGAGAGTATCAATAGCTCTTTCATTTCTCTCATCCCCAAAAAAGCTGGAGCTTTAGGTGTCAATGATTATAGACAAATTTCTGTGCTCAGTTGTACCATTTAGTTACTCACCAAGCTTCTAGCAAACATATTGCAAACTATCATCTTGGATTTTGTTCATGTTAACGAATATCGATATATCAAAACTAGATCTATCCAGGACTGCATCGCATGGGCTTATGAGTTCCTATTCCAATGTCATAAGAGAAAAAGACCTACTATAGTCTTGAATTTAGATTTTCAGAAGGCTTTTGCCAAGATGGAACATGGTAAGATTTTAGACATCTTGAGAAAGAAAGGATTTGGATCTAAATGTCGCTCTTGGATTCAGCAAATCCTAAGCATTTTATACCTCTGTTGTCTTGCTAAATGTTGTTCCAGGAAATACTTTTAAATGCAGAAGAGGGGTCACGCAAGGAGATCATCTTTCTCCTCTCCTCTTTTTTCTAGCTACAGACTTCTTGCAAGCAATTTTAAAATGATGCAATGCAGAAGGACATCATTCAACCTCCAATCAAATTTGAAGCTTGTCCAAACTTCCCCATATTACAGTATGCTGATGATACTTTGATTATCATGCGTGCCTGTCCTAACCAACTTCAACAATTACAATAACTGGTGAACCTTTTCTCCAAAGCCTCTGGATTAAAAGTAAATTATCACAAGTTCTGCATCTTATCAATCAATGTGCATGATGACACTATGCAACAACTCTCCAATCGTCTTGGATGCACAATTTGCACCTTTGCATGCACCTATCTGGCCACTCCCCTGAGCTACGCGTACCAAAGAATGGAATCCCTCATGTATATCATCCAGATAATTCAAAAGAGATTGGATGTTTGCTCTCAGTATCTTAGTTATGATGGAAGGCTTCTCATTGTCAATGTTACTTTCTCTTCTTTGCCAACTTTCCTCATGAGCTACCTGTTACTATAAAAAGGTATAATTGAGCAAATTGATAAATACATGCGACACTTTTTTTGGAGAGGCAAGGATCTAGAAAGTAAGAGTCACCCCTTGGCTGCTTGGGAACTCATTTGTAGACCCAAAGATAGGGGAGGACTAGGTATTCTGAATTTATCGGCACAAAACACCGGCCTGCTTCTCAAAATGGTCCATAAATTTATCGACCACCAGGACATCCCATGGGTCAATCTTATTTGGGAAGTATATTACCAGTGATATTTCACGTCAACTATCTTGAACACTTGTTCTTTTGGAAGGAAGGACTGTATGAAACTTTCCCTATATACAGATCTTGGTTCTCCCATCACTCAAAATGGCATGACCATGGACTTTTGGACAGGAGCATGGAATAGCAGACCAAAAGTTTAAATTTGGCCACACTTGTATTCATTTGCCATCAAGCCACATATTTCTATGTTTGAGATACATCAAGCAACATATTTCTATATTTGAGATACATCAAGTAGAAGATCTGACTACCCTCTTTAATTTCCCTTTGTCTGAGGAGGCTTATATGCAACTTCAAGATCTCCACATTTGTTCATTAAGGGAACTGAACTCTTTGCAGCTCCATATATATATGGCATTTTACCAGCAGGATCAGCTTAGTACAAGGTTTCCAAGACATATATTACTAGCTCCCACTCCTTAGATCATGCCTATTCTAAGATGGTTATGGAAGACCTACTGCCAATTCAAGCACAAGATTTTCTTTTGGCTGGTGAGCAATGGCAGGGTTAACACTTGTGCTATGTTGCAAAGAAAAATTTCTTCTTGGAAAACTATACATGTGTACTCTACAATGGACATGCTCTAGAAAGAAGAGATCATCTCTTCTTCTACTGCCCGTTTTCACAGCTGTGCTGGGCATACCTAGGCCCCTCTTGGGCTCTTACTTTCCTGGGTATTCAATCAGAGGTTGATCATCAGCAGCAATTATTGAACATACAATTCTTTCTTGAGATCATCATATTGGGATCCGGGGCCATCTGGACTACTAGGAAGGATCTTATTTTCAAGCACGTTCCCCAAGCCTCTATACTTGCAGGAAGAAGTTCAAGGAAGAGATCAAGTAGATTCTATACAGGGCAAAAAGAAAGGAATATAGTGGCCTTGCAGCATGGGTTGCTTGTTTCGGACGATTTGCTTTATTCTTATGTTGTTGTTGTAATTTCATTTTCCTTATATCCTAGCTTTTGGTTTCTTTTTCTGTATAGCATTTTATTTATTCTTTCAGACTACTAGACTTTGTATTATTTTTTAAAAATCAATAAAAATATGCAATACAGTCCTGTTGTCTCCCTCCAAAAATAAAAAAATTGCACAGTGCCGTAAACCAACAACTTTAATTGTGATAAACATCATACAATGCAAGTTATATGTAGGATATAGGGGTGAAAATAGAGCAAAATGATTGACGTTGCTAGTTTCTGTAACTTTTAGAGAAAGAGGGAGGGACTAGGAAATTCCAATTATGGAAACAGAAACTACATAAAATAAATTTTACATTAAGAAGGACAGGTATGGATATAATAGTGAATACTTTTGAAACACGAAATACCCCTTGGACTGTAAAAATACACAAAGTAGTTCAAGTCACCAACATGATAACAAATATTATCATACATGAAGGTTATATAAAGCGATATCAATTGTGAGGTTAATCCAATCATCCATTAAACCTGGCACGAGCTTCTACTGACCATCAGATACCCTGCATTGCTTCGGCGATTCGTCCTTACGAATGTAACTTTTTGATGCCATGGTACAAACGAATCTATACGGCACGACCACTGGTGGGCACGATATCTCAGGTTCATCAGACGCTGAAGCCACTGGTGATTTTCTGATGCCACCCGTTCCAAACTTTGAAGAAGCATGTGCATATGCTACCATATGCACGCAATGTCTCGTACCTACACGGAGTTACATGCTTAACTGTCTATGGTCTAAACTGAGTTGTCTATGGTCTAAACTGAGTTGGACGGTGTCAGTATCAAGTAGCTATTGGTAGGCTGAGAGGGAGAACCAGGGAGACGACAGAACCATGGAGCTGAGCGATGCCTATATATAGACCGAGGAAAGCCGGAGGGTGATCTTCCAACTTCCATGAGGCGGGCCTGAACAAACAAAACACGCTAAGAACATCTACATCCAGAGCTCTCATACCCGTCTCAAATACTTAGGCAGGTCGTCCGGTAACTGACCGGTCAAAAAAAAACCGACCCTAATCTTGTCAGGTTGCAAATATATTTGTTTTTTTATATCTGGAAGCTGTTTTTTAAGGATGTCATTTGTTGTATCACTATATTACAACCATAGCAGCAAGAAAGATTTTTATCATTATGTAATGTGCTTCCACTGATAGTCATATCAATTGTCTATGCATGATTTAGATTTATATATGGAGTTAAAACAGTCATATTAGGCTACAAAGAAACGAGTCCATATTTGTCAATGTATATATAATTAATTCAGATAGTACAAGAAATTTAGATTTAAAAACTTGAACTCATGTATTTTCAACCATATAAATAAATAATACAAAGAGGATGCCCATGTATGTGTGTGGGCCACTTTTCTACTCCCTCTGTTCACAAGTATGGATATTTTACTATGGATTATATACTGACAGAAATGAGTGAACAAACACACTAAAACGTGTATGTATCCGATTTTTTGAAAGAACAAAAAGTTAGAACTTCTTATATTTACTAACAGAGGGAGTAGTTTATGAAAAGAAATTAAGCCTTCGTGACCAAAAATTGCGACTGGTTCCTTTCGATTAGTCCAGGCCGTGTACGTCGGCGGCCGATGAGCCCCAGTGTGTGCGTGCAGCCGAGTACAACGTCACCTGTCGTGACGACTAGGTTATTAGCCCCACTGTCAGCAGTTTCTCGTCCTGGCCGCAAAGCTTAGCCTGACACTTCAGCTTTCTTCTGACTTGAACGCGATAACGACTTCTCACGACCAGGAAGGCTATGCGCGCCATTACCAAGTATGACCTCGTGCTCGTCATCGTCCACCACATCGTTCTTGTGGCCGTCGGGGTGGACAAGTTCATCTATCTGATCCTGACGGTGCGGGGAATAATTAATTCCATCTTCTTCCGAACTATGAGCGCTGGGTCTCGTGTTTATCCGCTGAATGCAATGCGCTAGTCACACCAGTGCTAGGGCCTGCCCACAACGATCCAATGCTCCTTCTAGATGTCTTCCCTAGTCCTCTCCTTCCGAAGAAAATGTGTGCACGTTGCAGACACGGACGGTCGAGCCGTCGACATGACCGAAGTGCTTCGCTCTTCGTATTATAGAATGGGTAGCTGCCTATGAGGATCTTGTGTTGTGGCCATCTGCGTCAAAAGGTTAGGCACGCTAAGATTGGATCTACGTTTTAGGCTGGTCATAGTGGGAGTAACATAGGTAGTAACATAGATGCCACATAAGCAAAAATGATGATGTTGCAAGTAGTTAATGAGGAGAGAGGCAAATAGAGTAACATAATATGTTACCATTACATATCGCTTTCCAATGCATAATGAGTCTATAAAGTAATAAATGAAGGCAACTATGTTACCACACCTATGACACTACCCACTATGAAGGTAGTAATATAGACTAATAACATATGTACGTTACTAGTCTAAGTTACTCTTCACTATGAGTAGCCTTAGAAGTAGAGAGGGAAGAGGACAACAGGTGGTGTTTTACACTTGGATGTCCAAGAGCTTATATATAGCTGATCGATCAAAAGGGTTGGGTCATATTAAATGGAATGAACAAAAGGTTGATGGGTATACATATGGATCAACCAAAAAATATGCCTTGAATTTGACTTATGAGTAATGGCTCAGTAGCATGTGTTAATAGTTGGGGCGTGTAGGTGCACGCGTACGATCATGTACTGTTTTTCTCCCGGCCCCTGCGTCGCCCGAGCCGGCGAACTCAGGGGAAACCCTAGCCGCCGCAGGCTCGTTCCCCGCCTCCAGCCCACCCGCCCGTCGTCGTCGCCGGAGGTGGGCCGGCTAGCTAAGTTGCACCGGGACCTGGGATGGAGACGGCGGGGCCGTTACTCTCCTCCAA
>NC_057807.1:598478131-598489090 GCF_018294505.1 Triticum aestivum
GTGGTGGCGGCTTCTGGCCGCGCGTCGTCCAAATTTTGGTTGTGCGCGAGTTCCCCTCATCTTCCACCCGGCAGGGGCGGCTTCAGCCCGGTGGCCATGGGCCTACGCCTCCTCCGGTGCTCCTGGCCTGCCGGCACGGCTTCGGACCCGGCGTGCCCCGGGAGCTGCGTTTTCCAGCTCTCTTGGCTCTCTGGTTCTTCGGCATCTCCGTGTCATCACCACCCTGTCGGTACCTTGGTTGGCCGTCCATCCCGGTGCATCTTCGCCTCTGGCACGCTTCGGGAGCTGCGTCCCCTTCCGGCTCCCTGGGCACACCGGTGTCCCTGCTGCTCTGGTCCTGGTGGCCTTGATTTGCGCTCCTCTCCAGATCATGGCTCGTCCGGGGCTCCGGCCACCATTGCATCCCCGCCACCTTTCACTTTGCTCAGCCACGCAACCTCGTCCTCCTCCGTAGCTCGCGCGTCGAGCGGCGTCCGGTGCCTCCTTTGGTGTTGGGTGCAACTCCCCTTCCCGCAGTCGCTGCTTCGGCGTAGGCCCAACAGCCTCATATTCGATCTGTGCTCCGATGCTTGGGATTGCTCGGAATTTGGCCAGGGCGAAATCCCTGCAGCTTATGCTGGCAGCGGCGACATCTGCGGATGTCGTCTCCTTCTTCAAGGCGCTGCCATGGCCATCTTCTGGGCCCCTCTTCGAGCTTCGGGGGAAACCCTAGGTACGGTTTTCCGAACTGGACGACGACGGCGTCTCGGTGCCGTTCTCCTTCGTGAAGGTGTTGCTTGTTTTGCTCGTGGCGTTCTCGGTGCTAGTTCTGGAGCTGTGGGTAGTTTGGTTGTTAGTTGGATAGCTTCTCTGGTAGGAGAGTTTAGCTGTGTTCTTCTTTGCTTGGGTTGACGTAGTATGTTCTAATGAAATCAAGACACAATGATCTTAGTTTTGAGAAAACAAAGACGTTTCAATTTTTGAGTGAAGTGTATTAGAGGTCCCAAAACCATTCTGGGGGTATCATATAGGTCTCTGAACATTGAAAATCCATGTCCAAAGGATTAGAGTCCTTCAAAATTTCTTTAAAAATTCTTTGAATCAAAGAGGCCCTAAATGGGTCAAAGGTGTGTCTCCAGTGCGAGACATTTTGAATGTCGGAATGTGCGTGCACATTAGCCACACAAGCATATCACATACTCGCATCCCATGTTGACATGGAGTGCATCATGCTCCATGGTATGGGCCGAACCAACTGACAACTTGAGGAACGGAGGGCTAAACATACTATGATGTGGGTAGCTCTACTGAGGAGACTATCTTTATAAAAGCTTGCAGAAAAAAAGAAGTATGCTTTTATTAAAAGAAAAGAATCACGTGGCCAAATCACTCGCCTCACATAGAAGATGAAATGAACATGAGTTGGTGGACGAAATATATAAGATTTATGAGCATTGGTTCAGTAGCAGAAATAGGCCCCTTCCATTGTTACTTTCCTCACGTGGCACAACATTTTCTGGATCAATTAACAAGGAGCTACATGGCATGATTTGGACTTAGCATGCACTCTCAGATATCATCTCAGTTTATGCGTGAAAAGCAATGTGATTTGTTAATCTATATTGCCATATGTAGTGCTAGCGATTGTGTGAAAAATTGCATAAATAATGTTAAAGAGTATGTATTGTATAAAATAGTCGACCTAGAAAATAAAAGAAAAATGGTGCTTCTAATGATGACGGGCTTTATATATAAAGCAACAACCACAACAAGTACACAGCCGAATGATACAAGATGGTGAGATAACCCTCGTACAACGCCGATACAAAGATAAACGGATCCCACAAAACGCAAGCGACTATGCTACCAAAAGAATACATTGGAAGAGCATAATACAGCGCCACACAATGCCCTAAGCACCTAAGTTCCACACCAACAGCCCGGAGAACGGCGCAAAGCATCGCCGCCGTGGAGTCCAGAAGGGACAAGGGTCTTCACCCGGAACTCTGGCACGGAAATGAGCACCACGACGACGTCTTTAGGAAGAGAACCGTGCCCACGAGCTTCGCCGTCATCGGCGATAAAGCGCGGAGCTTTCACTCGGCAGCTCCCTTGTGCCAGGACGAGGACTCCAGGACAAGTGTCACGAGATCAGATCTCCAGGCTCTGATCTGGGCGACGCCACTGCCAGAGAAGGAGCATGCCCAGGCCACCACCGATATACCTCCTGTCGTCCACACGACCAAGAGGGAATTCCACCACTACAAACATGGTGCTCGCCGGAGAGCCAACCATGGGGACCACCCTCCAGAGCCGCCGCCCCGGCATCCATGTCCGAGCTACCACCCACCATCGACATCAGGGCACACCAACCATGGAACGGAGGAAGAGTAAAAGGAGTCTCCTTTCACTCCTAGCCCGGCATCAGTCATAGAGTTTGGGCCTCTGCAATTCGACGCACGCTCAATTTCCCGTTTGTGAAAGAAATTTTCAGTGCAGTTTTGCTATTCTCTATTCTTGTGTTTCAGGTCTTGAAGTTCCTCAGCGAGGAACGTTGCAGTACTCTGGTGGAGGATGAGGGTAGCGAGGGCAGTGTGGGCATTCAGTTCAGCGGGATCCCAGTACTGAATTGCATTTTTGTCCAAGTTTCAGTTCCTCCTCAAAATAGATTGGACATGCAAAAAAAATGTGCCGAGACATTCAGTTTTGTCCACCGAGAGGTTCAGTTTTATTGTGTGGAGAGGTTCGCTTCACTATACCATGCACTTTTTTTTGACTTTTAGAGGTTTCCTCCGCTGTACTATGTATTTCTTTTTGTTTTAAACAATAACAAAAAGAATCCCGTGCAATCCTCTGTGATGACATTGCAGTGCATTTTCCAGCATGATGCAGCACACTAACATTGACAAATATGGTCCACTTAGCCCTGTGAAACAAGTTAGAAAAAGGCAAAGAAAAATCATATGGTACACTTAGACTTGTGTCTCGGTCCATTTTTCGCTTGATGT
Source organism: Triticum aestivum (assembly GCF_018294505.1). Lineage (NCBI taxonomy): Eukaryota > Viridiplantae > Streptophyta > Magnoliopsida > Poales > Poaceae > Triticum > Triticum aestivum. Next base: position 598,481,119 of record NC_057807.1, read on the forward strand.
GGTTCACTTGTGCCTGATGTGAAGCGTACTTCACTTCTATGTCTGAGAAAAATTTACGTCCGACAAAACAAATATTGAAGTTCACTTGACTGTCCGATGCAGTGCGGTTTTCAGTTTGAAACAGTGCGTTCTTCTGTCTGATGAAGTACACACGAAGATTTGGGTGTCGCTTTACGTCACACAAAAAAGAAATCATGCAGTGCATTTGTCCATCTCATGCAGTGCGAGTTTTAGTCTAAAGAAGTGAGGTTTGCTACCTCGTTTGGGAAAATTTACGTCCTACAAAAAAGAAATCGTGTAGTGCACTTGTCGGTCTGATGAAGTGCGGTGTCGTGGCCCGTTTACGGTAGTCTCGTGGTTCCCTTTTCATACTATTGCGGTTCACCAACGCTCGAGATAAAGTGCACTCCACCTCGTTTGGGAAAATTTATGTCCCACAAAAAACAAATCATGCAGTGCACTTGTTCGTCTGATGAAGTGCGGTTTTTAGTCTGAAGCAGTGCGGCTTTCTGTCTGATGCAGTATATACGACGATTTGGGGTCACGAAGAAATAGAGTGTCCGCATTTCGTTAAAATCAAAATTACTCTTAAACCATAAGGAATTAGAGAGAGTATTCTACATGAAAAAGTTGTGTCTCGTCAATATCTTTCCAACGGCGTAAGATTTGAATCATTTCGACCAACGGTTTGTAACAATTTCGCCAAAAACGGCCGCTGCCACTCGTCGTCCGTCGCACGATTTTCAAAATTAACTTAAAACCGGAAGGAATTTCAAAAATATTTCAACATATGAAAGTTGCGCCTCATTCGTAGCTTTCCAACAGCGTATCACATGCCTCGTTTCGACAAACGGTTCAAAAACTGGAGCGAAAACAGTACCGAAAATTTGAAAAAAATTGAAAAACAGAATTCCGCGATTTAATAAATTTGAAACTTCTCTTAAACCGTAAGGAATTAGAGAAACATTTATCTATTAAAAAGATGCGCCTCGATGATATCTATCCAACGGCCTATCGTTTGCTTCATTCCGACGAGCGGTTTAGAAGAAATCGTGAAAAAACGCTCGCTGCCACTCGTCGTCCGCCCCGCCGTTTTTGAAACTGCTCTTAAACCGTGTGGAATCTCGAAAAGTGTTCAACATGTCGAAGTTGCGCCTAATCCATAGCTTTTCAACGGTATATTACACGCCTCATTTTGATAAACGGTTAAAAAAATAGAGCGAAAACAGTACCGAAAATATAACGCGTGCAGTTTTTTCCGACGAGAAGTTCACTCGGGTGAGTACTGCAGCACACTTGGTTCAAAGAATGACGTGCACTTGCGTTCAGCGTGCAGTGTGGAGGTGGTGTGCAGAATAGTTATTCTGCTAATATTAGCAGAATAGACCGCCTGTATATATATATGTCACGTTGTCTATCAAAGTATTGAAGAAATTCATGGCTACATCATTTGCTGGAAGTAACAGGCGTATGACGGTACGAATCTCTTCATAGTTGTTTTGGAACGGAGTTCCTGATAGAATGATTCACTTTTTGGTACGAATTTCAGCAAAGGCCTTCCAAATAGCGATATTCGGCAGGCTCTTGCTGAACTTCATACCAAAAAGCTAATTATCCTATCCGGGACTCCATTCCAAAACAATTTTGGAGAGCTTCGTACCATTATGCGCATGTTAATTTCGGCAAATGATGAAGCAATGGTTTTCTTGAATCCTTTGACACTAGACATCAAAGTGACATATAGGAGGGTAGATGAGAACAGGAAAAATATGGACCATTTTCTGCACATCCAGAATGACGCCATCTTGTTAAATCCCTTAAAGGTTAAGAGAATCCGAGCAGTCGAGGATCGAAACTAGGGTAGAGGGTCAAGGGTCGCCGAGGGGATGAGGGTCGAGGATCGTCGAGGGGTCGAGGGTCGAGGATCACCGAGTGGTTGACAGGGGGACGTCGATCAACCCCCTCTCACTCGACCAACTCTCGAGGACACCCAAACCATAGAAAAAAACATTGTCGATCTCGTACCCCCTCCCGCCCCTACCCGACAAACTCTCTCGAGATTTATAAGAGATTTATCAAGAATGCTCCCATGATGGATGTGCATAATTAAGTTGATCCCTCTTTTTCTGATCTCATCTACCATTCTATATGTGCACATTCTCTTGTATCAAAGTATTGAATCCTTTGACACTAGACAACGTGACATATAGAAGGGTAGATGAGATCAGAAAAAATAGGGACCATTTTTTTCTGCACATCCAGAATGGCGCCATCTTGTTAAATCCCTTAAAGGTTAAGAGAATCCGAGCAGTCGAGGATAGGAACTAGGGTAGAGGGTCAAGGGTCATCGACGAGATGAGGGTCGAGGATCATCGAGGGGTCAAGGGTCGAGGAGCGCCAAGGGGTCGACAGGGGGACGTCTATTAACCCCCTCTCTCTCGACCAACTCTCGAGGACACCAAAACCACAGAAAAAAAGTTGTCGATCTCGTACCCCCTCCTGCCCCTACCTGACAAACTCTCTCGAGATTTATAAGAGATTTATCAAGAATGCCCCCATTATGGATGTGCATAATTAGGTTGATCCCTATTTTTTTCTGATCTCATCTACCATTCTAATTGTGCACGTTCTCTTGTGTCAAAGTATTGAATCCTTTGACACTAGACAACGTGACATATAGAAGGGTAGATGAGATCAGGAAAAATAGGGACCATTTTTTTCTGCACATCCAGAATGGCGACATTCATGAGAGAGGCGGTCCGGACATTGGACATTCATGAGAGAGGAGGTATGGGCTAAACCCTATAAGCGTTGCTGAGGCCACCCCAAACCCTAGAAGCGTCAAGGCCACCCAAATTTACCAAGTTAAATGAGCATTGTCGAGGCCACCCCAAACCCTAGAAGTGTTGTGATTAGCTAGCTAGGTCTATGTTTGCCACTATTAATATATCCATCTCTCATGTTTGTATATTAATTGCCATGTTGTAATATTTGCAAAAACTATGGATCAACAAAGTGACTTCGAACAAGAAGAGATATTGGGGGACATAATCCGCGACGGACGTGATGTCTTGTCGTTATTTCTCAACGAAACCGATGGTATGGAAGGAGAGGAAGCAGGCTACGGTGATCGAACAATGGAGGAGGAAAGTCATGATCATGATGGCTCCGACGACCGTGATGACGGCTCCGGTGACCGAACGGAGTTGGGATCCGTTGTTGCAAAGTCCGGCAAGATATATATATATATTAACTCTTCTTTCTTCTTTTATAGCCCTCCGGATCGAGCCAAACTTCTGTAACGAGTTGAGGCCCGAAGAAAAGGTTGCGCCAGGATGAAAGGTTCACGATCACAAAAATCGCGGACGATGGCCAACTGATTGAACCCCTCCAGACCAAGGAAGCCTTTTCTGCTCAGTGCGGGGTTCTTGATAGGGACATGATCCCGATCAGCATCCACCAATGGTATAAGCCTAAGAACAAAGACCCTCAAGTTTCTTATGTCGAAGATAGACACAAAGATGATCTTTGGACCGCGCTGAAGGAAAATTTCACCCTACCGGCAGAGGAGGATCCAGATAATCCAGTTATAGAGCCATTGGTCAAGGCTCATGCTCTCAAGAAGATGGCAGATCTATTCAGGAGGTGAAAGAATGAGTTGAAATCAACGTATGTCGACAAAAACAAGACTCCAGAATTCACTGGCCGATTTGAGAAGATAAGAGATCACTGGTCCGCATTTGTGGCCCACAAGACATCGAAGAAGAGTAAGAAGATGTCAGCGACAAACAAGATAGATTCTGCAAAGAAGGAGCATCACCATCGCACGGGGTCAGGTGGCTACCTCAAAGCCCGACCATTGTGGGACAAGGCTGAGAGTGACCTGATTGCTAAAGGGGTCGAACCAAAGGCATTGAACTGGCCAGACCGTTCAAGGACTTGGTTCTTTGGGGTTGGGGGAACCTTGGACCCTGAAAAAGGGAAGTGCGTTTGGACGGACGAGCAACTTGCAACACCCATCAATGAAGCTTCAGGCAGCAATCAAGGCAGCACAGGAAGGGACATTCGTTCCTGACAGAGAGAACGACGAGCTCACAAAGGCCCTCGAGAATCCTAAGCACCCTGGACGAACACGAGGCACGCCAGGCTCTATTGTGTGGAAGGTTGGGTTTCCAAACGCAGGTGGTTACAAAACCCAAGAGAGGAGGAGGAAAGTGGAGCTAAGCAAACTGCGTAAGCTTCAGGCAAGGGTACGAAAGCTAGAGGAATGACAAGCTGTTGAGAACCAGCGAGATCCTGCCCAAGCTACCCCAGAATCTACCCCTCCATCTCAGCGAAGGAGCAGCGTGGCTTCCATCGAGCTCGTTCAGCAGCCTGACTTCACGTCTCCTAGCTACCCCGTGGATGCTATCACGGAGTCACACCAGTGCCAGCTTATGACGCAATGGCAGAACCTCAAAGTCAAGGCGGCTGTCGGCTCTGTGTTCCCTCCTAAACTCGACACAACTTTTCACTGCCTTCCGATTCCACAAGGCTATGTTGTTGTGATGGTGGATGAAATAACAGAGGGATTTGAGGATCTCCAGCTTGACGACCCTACAGGTGAAGGGGAGACTCAGCTTGGTCTTGCTCTGAAGACTCCATGTCTATGGCGGAAGGAGCACATCGAGCTTCTGAACTTCATGCCTCCACCTCCTCCTCCTCCTCCGGCGAGTCAGCTGGGCACTCCGCCTACTCCGCCTCCTCCTCCTCCTCCGGCGAGTGATCAGGGCACTCCGCCTCCTACTCCGGCGTGTGAGGGCAGCAGTACTCCGCCTCCTTCTCCGCCTGCTCCGGCGTGTCCGAGCAGCCTGCCTCCTCCTCCGCCTCATCGGCGATGGCGGCGCTCCGGCTGCTCCGGCGCGTCGTAGCACTCCGCCTCCTTCTTCTTTGCCTCGTAAGCAACAAAAGAAGACAGCCACAGCCACTTCGGCTGCTCCGGTATCTAGCAGTACAGCCAGGGGCGGGAGGCAATATAGATTCGGTCCATCTCTCAAGCCTGTAGAGAAGTTACCATACGAGATGACCGTGGATGAAAACGAGCAGATCGTTCAAGCCCAAGTGAAGGACTTTGTCGACGTTCTAGGAACCGGGGTTCCCCAGACTTGCCTGCCTGCGGCCTGCAGCATGGCTCAACCAGGGGCCCAGTACAGCCTGTCTTCATCAACCAACAGTCAAGACGCTCGCGGGGCGAACGACATAAGTCCTCCTCAGGGGCGGCCTCACCAGGCAGGCTAGCGAGGAGGCGGAGAGATCAAGGCAAGGGGTACCTCGCGAGGTGCTCATGACGCAAGCCTTGACGATAAGACCAGGCGGGCGCCAGCCTATGCAGTGTCCTCGTTTCCTCTTTGGTGCAAAGGGGGCAAGCGCATGCGTGGAGTACCAAGGCATCAGGCAAAGGTTTCCATATCGGTGCAACGAGACCAAGACCAGCAGAGCAGCAGGATGGAGGTCATCGTGGAGCCCAAGACAGCATCATCACCAGTGCCTTTGGCAGGCGAAGACCACCTTTAGTCAGGATAGCTTGTACTAGTTGTCCCCTTTCAAAATGGCCGTTGTTGGATCCCTTCCCGCTCAATATTTGGGAAGAGGACCAAGGCCTCTATATATAGGGCTAGCCACCACAGTAGAAGGCATCTCATCCAGAGCCAACAGAGACGGATCGATCCCTCCTCAAACACACCACCACAAGAACACCTCTCATCGCGAGGCTGTTCTTCCTCTGTACTATTCATCATCAGCCCAAGAGGCAATCCACCACACCACACACTGGATTAGGGTATTACACCACAACGGTGTCTCGAACCAGTATAAACCTCGTGTCTCTTGTGTTGTTCATCGATCTAGCTTAGGGATCGCGGCAAGGCTAAAGGCGTGTATCGGTAGGGAGAAGATCTTTGTGCGCACCCCAGAGTTCGAACCTTAAGGGTTTTGCGGGAACCCGATATCCGACAGACTTCTTTGAAATGAAAAGAGCTATGAAACATCCACCTCCAGAGGAGAGGATAGATCCGATGAAAGCGAAGTGAACTTTGGATGCCATGAAGTGAGCACCACCGCCTCCGCCGCAAACCAACTATGAGCGCATTATTGAAAGGACATATAAGGAAGCGGAGCGGTCGGGAAGTACTTGCAGTGATCGAAGGTTAGCAGAGCAAAGAAGTGGGAAAAAAATCCCCAACTCGGCGAACAAGCAAACCAATCGTGCCCACCGCTCAAGGTGTCTAGCGATATCGTCGCTAATCATCCAGGGATGGTGCCCGGTACCAATCCTGGAGATTACCTGCCCGACGGTGCACATTTTGATACAATGGAGGTGGACGAATTCAAATACTGGCACGGGAAGCCTCTCGTCAAACCTGGTCATCCTCCTCTAATAACGATGATGCGAATATTCCATGATTGGTACATGGACAACTGCACCAAGTCTGGGAAGGATACTTTGATGCTGAGAGTTAAAGAGGAGCACGACCTCGTTGGAATTGATCTATTGTCTGTTCCATACGAGGAGTTCTTCCAGTTTTTCAATCAAAAGACCCTCGATAAAATAATCGTCACTTGCTACTATATGTAAGTACTACTTCTGTAATTAAGTCTCTATATATAGCTCAGCTCTTTCATTGCATGTATATATAATTATCCTCACTATATTATGCAGATTGAAGATCGTCGAATGCAAAAAAAGACAAATCGGTGATATTGGGTTCATTAACACAAATCTCATAGATGAATGGAATGTTAAACATGATGCCAAACAAACCGATGCCAACTTGCTACGATCGTTACTTCGAAATCAAAACAAAGATATAATATGCTTTCCTTACAACTTCAAGTGAGTGTTACTGTCATGTGCATATTCAGTTTCCCTTATTACTCGAGATTATAGTAATGTAATTGATGAGTTATGCATGTGTGCGCAGCTTCCACTTTATTCTTCTAGAGATTAAGCTTGAGCATGGACTAGTAACCGTCATAGACTCAAGACGAAAAGATCCCGAGGAGTATGCGGCCATGACTAAAATGCTCGAGAAATAAGTTCAATCGATCATTATCGCACCATATCGGCAACTTTGTTCATTTCCTGATATCAAGTAATTATTTTCTTTTTCTGGTAGGATTTAGAAAAAGTTCATCGCAGAAGCTCCGGGACTGCCGGGGGAGCTGCGATTTAAACACCCGAAAGTAAGTACTACTAGCTAGTTCCGCGCATCTCACATTGATTCTAGCTAGTTTCATCAATACCATTTAGCATGCTTACTTATCAGTTTGATTGACCTCTATTTCTTGTAAAGTGGTTGTGGCAGGAACCCGGAAATAATTGCCGTGGATACTACATTTGCGAGTTCATCCGTCACACGACCTATGAGCGGGGCTACTCTAAAAAATAATATGAAGTGTATAAGCAATAATATTCACAATTTTATTTTATTACCATCATTTGTGTTGAGTTTCATTCATATATATGTATTAACCCCCTTCTTCAAATTAGATATTTCAGATGCGGGATGAACTCCTACCATAAGATCTCATACGAGCAATTCAAGAGGAATTGGCGGGATTCTTTCTTGACCACGCCATCGATAAAGACGGAGAATACCATGTGAAACTTGAGTTCAGATGTTAGGGGATTGTAAGAGATCTTATATTGTATATATGTAGCCAGTAGCGTCAGATAGATATACGAAAACTTGTTGTTCGACCAATCTCTCGGAGAAGGAGAGGTCGATCACTTCTCTCTATATATGTTCATGACGATATTCTATACTTAATGGTTTCCTTTATTTTCTTACTAGCTAGCTAGCGTGTCGAGTACTCTGTATACGTATAGTACGTAGCGTCGACCAAGCACAAAGATAAGAGAGGACACTTCTCTCTATTAGCTAGATAACACAATATATGAAACCCCTAAATTAACCCTACAAAACCTCCAACC
>NC_057807.1:598489347-598500143 GCF_018294505.1 Triticum aestivum
CCCTGAACTGCTGACACGTGGATGCCTTCTGGTCCCGGTTGGTGCTACCAAACCGGGACAAAAGGCCCTCCTGCCTGGGCAAGGCGCAGCGGCCACGTGGAGCCCCATCTGTCCCGGTTCGTAGGTGAAATGGGCCCGAACCGGGACAAATGGTCCTTATGAACCGGGACAAATGGGCATTTTTCTACTAGTGGAAAGAGATGACAGAGGAAGAGAAATTTGCACATGTACTGTAGATGGCTTATGCGCTTGTGTATTCTCTGGAAAGAAATACTATAATAGTCTTGGGCATTGTTTACTCTAAAACAGATAATGCACACTGTATGAGGTCGAGCTAGATGTATAAGGAAAATGAAGATTCACATATGTGTACATATGGAGAATTATGTTTCTATGTGTTATATAGTAGAATCCATTGTTCTGTTCCAGTAAGTTTGCACAAGTTTTTGTTTACAGTTCCATTTCCACAAATTGGGCTGTTTCCGTAATCCAATGCAACAAATGACTTATATGTGCCATACTTAAAACTACATTAGAACATGAGTGCACGCGTGTGAGAAGTTGACCACGATTAATCTAGTTTGGACTTCAACTGACTATCGGATACACTGACCAGCTTGAAGAGTTTGACAAGCTGTCGTTGCTTATGTATGTTTTAGATGTCATGGTATAAACAAAGCTACGCGGCACAACCACTGGTGGGCACAATCTCTCAGAAGCATATCATATACAAGTCAAAGGTGTTTTTCCGAGGTCACTCATTCCAAACTTTGAAGAAGCATTTGTACATGCTAACATAGCACCCAAGGTTTCATGCTTGCACGGAGTTACTTCTTAAAAGTCTATGGTTTAAACAGAGTTTGACAGTGTCAGCATCAAGAAGATATTGGTAGGCCTTTTTTAGGGGGGGGGCTATTGGTAGGCTGAGAGGGAGAACCAAGGAGACAACTGAATCATGTAGCTGAGCGACCTGACGAGTGTGTATATATAGATCGAGGAGGAAAGCCGGAAGGGGTGGGCTTATTTGAACTTCCGAGAGACAGGCCTCGAACAAACAAAGCCCAGGAACGAATCTTTAGCCCCTGGCTGAGACAGTTGTCTATCTTGCTATTTATAGCTTCAACTACTTACCCCTCAGTTTGTTGATGGTACATGGTAGTCCCTTTTCAGCTGTTGTACTGCAACCACGTGCGTGACTGTCAACTGAGAACCTGCATGCAGAAATTCAGACTCCAGCTAGGTTGGTTTGTAATTGTTCAACTACAAATTCAGAGAGAAGGAGAGATATGAAGGATCAAATGGTTGGTGATGCTGAATTATAGAGATTCTAAAAGGAAGCAGTAATATATATAGGACCTTTGTCCACTGATGAAAATTTTGTATTTCAGTCTATCTGACGATTAGATAAAAACATGGTTTTTGCCGTTAAAAACCAGAAAGACAAAACATAAATTAGTAAATTTGTATCTACTCGTCGTTGCGCTGCTTGCTGGTGGACACGGGTGACCTTTGTCCAGATTTCGGCGAACAGTTACACTTGCATGAATCGTACAACAACAAAGACTGGAATGTTTGCCGTGAGACATAAAACTCGGCAGAACATGCCACGTGGCAGAACCTTGGACACCTTTTAAGCTATGCCGAGTTCCTTGTCAGAGAACTCGTAAACATTTTCAGGGGGAAAATGATTTTCGGAAATCTTTGCCGAGTTCGCCAGCTGAAGTTCTTGACAAACGTGCACCCGACGTGACGGAGCAGTCAACCTCGAACGGCGGTGCCACGTTGCTCACAGTTGGCCTAGTTCCATGACGCGGCCCCGCAAAAAAAAGTTCCATGACGCGGGATCTCACTAGAAGGTACTCCCTCCGTTCGGAATTACTTGTCGCAGAAATGAATGTATTTAGACATATTTTAATTCTAGATATATTCATTTTTGAGACAAATAATTCCGAGCGGAGAGAGTATATTCGCCGAGTCTTCTTATTTTGTGAGTATTTTGTGGGTGGCTCTTGGCGAATAATGGACTGTACCGAGCCGACTCTGTTCGTTTTTCTTTTTTTTTTTGGGTCGACACTCTGTTGCCGAGCTGTGTACTCCGCAAACGGTTGTTTTGCCGTGTGCACATGAGTGAGTGCTCAGTGTTATAAGGGATAGAGAGGGATTGTTGTGGAATATGGTGATGTATTATTGAGCCTCAATGGCGAGTATATATTGAGTACAAGACTTGAAAGGCAAAACGCCTCTCTTAGAGATAAGATAAAAGACGGATTAAAAATCCTAGACTACCAAACATATGTAACCCAAATATATCTCTAATATGGACGCGGAGTTTTGGCTCCCGAGCTCATCTGCACCCCCGCTCAAAAAAAATCAAAACAAATACTAGAAAAATTCAAAAAAATCCAAAAAAAAAAAATTTGGGTGGTAGATAATTTGACGCCTGAGGTCCGCTCCAAAATTCAACTCATTTGAGCATCTGAGCAGCTCTCGGCAAAAAAGACAAAATCAGGGTCTGTAAAAATGTTTACCGTTCACGCACTGTTTTGACCTGATTTGTCTTTTTTGCCGAGAGCTACTCAGATGTCCAAATAAGTTGAAATTTGGAGCGGACCTCACGCGACAAATTATCTATCACACAAAAAAATGGAATTTTTTGAATTTTTTAGTATTTATTTTGATTTTTTCTGAGCGGGAGCAGGTGAGCCTGGGCACCCAAGTGGATATCCGTAACATACCCCCGTAGTCATAGCAGTAGCGTTGCAAACAACAGGATCGAGCATCGCGGACGGTCAGACTGAAGAGAATAGCAGCCGGCGGGCTGACATCCCCCGCAGTCGTAGCGGGAGCGTCGTGGACGGTGTCGCGTCGCGGGCGCATTGACTGTAGAGGAAGCCGACGAGTTGCTCAAGCGGATGATAACCCTTTTGTGCCGATGTTGATGAAGCCGAGAGTGTATGGTGGTGTAGCTGTGGTCGAGGTAGCCGTGCGGAGAACGCCATGGTCGATGTCGAGTCGGGGTAGCCGGTGTCGAGGAAGTGGCCGCGAAGCCACGGGCGCAAGGAGGCCCCGACTTAGTCATGGGCGCATTGGTGTCGAAGTAGTGGTGCGCCGGGGAGAAGACGATGTTGGCGAGGCATCGGGCCGGTTATGCCAAGCCCGGGGACACATCATAGATGAAGGCACGTGTTGACGTTGCCAGCACCGGGCATGCGTAGATGGACGAAGACGTAGTTGACGAAGCTCCACACCAGGCTCGCCAGGCCCGGAGACAAGTCGTGGACGAAGGCACGCATCGGTGTTGCCAGCATCGGGAATGCGTAGATGAGGTATCTGCATGAGCTGTACGCCATGTCGAGGAGTCGGAGGGCCAGCAGAGAAGAAGACTCGACAATGATTGTGGTGCCAATCAACGCAGGGCAGATGTCGCCGATGGTGGTCGGAGTAGATGAAGTGGTCGGGGAAGAATACGGCGACGCTGGTCACAGGTTGGTGCTTGATGAAGACGAAGAGGGTGGACGGGCGGCGACGACGGCTACAGGGATAGCGGCGGCAGCGGCCAAAGAAGAGCGGCTACGGCGGCCTATCGGCCGCGGCCGCGGTGCTCGAAGTAGGCGAAGAACCCGACAACATGACGAAGATCGGCACGAGCGGTAGCATTGCCGCACCGAGGGAGACGGCGTGGCGCATACCACGGGAAGTCGATGCGCGGTGACGGTGGAGTGGACCACGGGCCGCAGCGCTACGGCTCGGAGGGGCGACACAGCGGCGGCGGGCAGGTAGGGGCGAGGGCGGGAAGACCTCGGGGTGGTGGCGGGGACCGCGGCCGCGGCGCTATTACCTGAATGGGCGGCACAACAGCGGAGGGCGGGTCGGTGTAACCACGGGGAAGGCCTCGGATGGCATGGATCATGTGCCACGCTCGCTACGGCCCAACGGGACGATGCATCGGCGGCGCAAGGGTCGGCGCAACCACGGGAACGACCTGAAATGAATGGTCGCGAGGCGGCGGTGGACCGCGGGCCGCCGCACTACGGCCCGAAGGGGCGACGCAGCGATGACGCGGATCGGTGCAGCTGCGGAGAGAACCACGTTGCGGCGACGCTGCGGCCCGACGGGGCGACGCAGCAGCAACCCGATGCTCGATCGGGGGAGAGGCGCTCTGTACACTGGACAATCTTCACGGGATTTTCGGAGGAGCGTGCAACCGATGGGCCAGTTCAGTCGCACGGCGTAGATGAGGCGCATCGCGGCGACGGTGGATGATCAATCCGATCACGCGCGAGGTCGGGGACGCCGCTTTGCAGAGGCGTGGTGGCGGCGGAGTCCAAGATGAAGCCGACGATGATGGCGCGGCCGGCCCAAGGTAATCGGCAAGGCCGAGGCAGGCGTCCCAAGGTAGCCAACAAAGGGGCCACAACCAGCGCGCCCGAGGTAGCCAGCGACGGGGCCTCATAGACGCGGTGGACACGATGGATGATGAAGAATCCCGGTCAGAGCAGGGCGGTGACGGCCAGCACAGGGCGGTGGGCAGGCCGATGCGCGGACGGCGGCAGGCATGATGGGCCACCTTGGAGCGCGTGGCTGTCGGGTCGGAAGAGAGGCCAGTCGGTCGTGCTGGTGTCGAAGTAGAGGCGCGGTGGGTCGACGAGGGCAGCGGGCGACGCAAACCAATCAAGCCTAGATCGGAAAACCAAAAAAAAACGCCGATCAAAGTGACCAACGGGAGAGAGAAACAACTCGGAGCAAAGACTCAGAAAAAAGACTCTCTAAGGCAGTCGGTCAATAGGACAGGCGGACGAACCCTAGGTACGGGCGGCGCGGCCCCCGACGGCCGTCATGGAGGCCGACCGCCCCCGAGACGGCGCGCGGGTGCGGAAGCGGCAACGGCTAAGATTTAGGATTGAGATAAGACTGATACCACGTTATAAGGGATAAAGAGGGATTGTTACGGAATATGATGGATGTATTATTGAGCCTCGAGGGCAATTATATATTGAGTACAAGATTTGAAGGACAAAACGCTTCTCCTAAAAATAAGATAAGAGACGGATTACAAATTCTAGACTATCAAACATATAACCCAAATATATCTCTAACACTGGGCACACACTTTGGCACTCGGCGAAGACGAATTTTCCAAGTGCATATGCATATTGTTGATCAATTGATGAATACGTACCTTCTATTTTTCTACTGGATCATAATTGCCCATAAGTGTGCACGCATATCCATCCATCAACGATCCACTGGTAGATTGCTATTTACTGATGTTTTATACATCAGCCAAACCTCCTGATTGTATCTCTCAGAGCTGGCTCCAGTCGAGTAACCTAAAAGCATGGTTAATAGTATAGCTAGTTGTTATCTATAGCCAGCCTTATAGCTGGCAAGTACAATAGATGTATATAAATTTATAGAGGTAATATCACCGTAGGTCATAGAACTTGTGTTCGATGTTCAGTTTAGTGCTACAATTTTAGAAATACGATGCGGTCACAAAATACGCGTGCGGATGCATCAGAGTGTATAGCCCCATGTGTTAGTGAGTGGTGATGCTTGGCTGACTTATTTTTACACAAAACACCATAATATATTTTTTTATTTGCGGGAAAGCCGGCCACACTGTACCATAGGAGAAAAGCTAAAAAAAATAAAAAAATAAAAAGTGTATATGTACAGTAAACTTGATTGTTCAAATGTCACTCTGTTTTACCGCTATGTCAAACCGTCCTCTTCCCGCAAAAAAAAAAACCGTCCTCATGTGCAATTAGCATCACTCACATTGTTTTACTGCTCCACTTGTAAGTATCGTGTGTTTCTTAAAATAAAACCTTCTAAATACTGTTGATGGCATTATATGTTGATCTTAATGTGTCAGACTGTCAACCTACCTGAACATGACCTCTCGTCCTGCTTATTGGAATCAACTGTAGCAGTGCGCGCCTCTACATGTTTCAGGTAATAAAAAAAAGGACCAGTAAAATAACTTAAATGGGCTGCAGATGTACACCCACTGCTCATTGATGCGAAAAAATAAATGGCATTTAGGCTCCACTCTAAGTACACCTAATTTTGCTATCTATACATGACATACGAACGGGATAGGTTGGTTGGCTAGAGTGGCATCCCTCTTTTTTTAGACAAACGCGTTAGCATCGGCCGTCCACCAACCAGTCCCACATGTAAGCATCACAGGTTGGCCCCATGTGCCAATACCAATAGGTCCCACGTGTCAGCATCTCAAGTCAGCCCCGCATGTCAGCACCAATAGGTCCCACTAACCTATCTCAGGTCGGTCCCACGCGTCAACACCGGCGAACTAACGGTCAACAGCTTTGACCAGACAGCCCGGCACCGTTTGATCTTTTGTGAGGCGCGTATGAGGGCAAGTAAGCACACTTAGATGGGCGGGCGAAAACTGAGCAGAACTAAGGAAGGAGGGGAATGAAATATAAATCTTGTTATCAATCGGTCTACTCCACGACTGAATCTGCCCTAAGGGGAACTGATACTATGGTATACAACAACAAATTGATGAGATCAAGTTCAGAGTTGGTGTACAAGATCAGCATGTCTTCCCATGTGGTGAGCTTGAATTTTTCATAGCTACAGAGAAGATGGAGGAATCATAGAAGGCCGGAAGGATGTACTTGAGAGACCAATGACACGAGTATTTCTCGGTTTAGGGAAAAAAAAGAGGTCAGGGCCACTTCTTCTAACACTGTGAAAAAACTATGGTTTTGAAGATATTATGGTTTGGTGAACTGAAGTATTTGTTGACGCCAAACGCATCAAAGTCTTTTAAACAGTGGTTTCTAAAAATACCATGGTATTTTCCTAAAACTCCAAAAACCCTGTGGTGCCAAATGATGCCTAAGTGGTTCAATTTTGTCAACATGACCACAAATATTATCATACATGACGTGATGAAGGTTATATAAAGCACTATCCATTGGGTGATTCATGCAAGAGTGGAACTCAGTAGAGTAGTTAGGGTTATGGTAGGGTTGAATGGATGAATGGGACTGGACCACGGATATATAGATAACGAATCTATGTGGTCGGGCTACATGCATAGGAATATAAATAAGATTTTGTATTGTGTAGATACAGATTCATGGTTCCTTATGTTTTTCTACTACAAGTCATCATTGCTTTTCAGTTTGATCATGCAAGTTTCAATTTACAATTCCGTAATTTTCCATTCCAGTTCATCCCTTTTGGGCATAGCCCACCGAACACATGTGTGTAAACTCACGGAAACAAAGTGCGCCGACCCCGTAATGTGATGCAACAAATGAAATGCATTTGCCATACTCCAAACTGCATTAGGACATGAGTGCACAGGTGTGATAAGTTGACCACATCCAACCTCGTTGGGACTTCAACTGACCATCAGACACCCCGACTTGCTTTTCGCGGTCTCGCGGGTATGCCCTTGCCGGTGTAAGTTTTAGATACCATGGTTCAAAGGAAGCTACGCGGCACGACCACCGTTGGGCACGATCTCTCAGAGTCTTTTGCCCAAGGAGTGAAAGGTGTTTTTCCGATGCCACTCATTCCGAACTTTGAACAAGCATGCGTGCACGGTACCATACACGCACGCAACGTCTCATGCCTACACGGAGTTATGTGATTAACTGCCTATGGTCTAAACAGAGCTTGGCAGTTTCAGTATCAAGCAAGAAGTAGTTTGTTTTTGAGAAGAAAGAAGTAGTTTGTTGGTAGGCTGAGCGACGTGACGGGTGTGTGTGTGTGTGTATATAGAGTGGGGATGAAAAAGCCGGAGGGTTGGGCTTGCAACTTCCGAGTGGCGGGCCGGGAACAAACAGAGCCCGTGAACAAATCTTTAGCCCATGTGGCCCGGGCAGCGTGCACACTGATTCCGACCGTTGGGGTCGCCTCGGGTGCGCGCTCTCTCTCTCTCTCGCTTTCGGCAAAGCCACGCGCACTCATCTCCCCGACCGTTGCCAAAAATTCCCCTTCAAAACCTCCCACGCGAACCTCGCCATCCCCACCCAGGCCGCGAATCCACCGCCACACGCCCCACCCCACCCTCGCCGGAGAAGAAGGACCCATCCCGTCCAATCCGCACGCCAGCGCAGCCCATGGCCGACGCCGCCGCGCTGGTCGCCGTGCCGCCGCCGCAGGCGCAGCAGCGGCACCCGCTGAGCCAGATCGCGGCGAGCGGGACGCACCGGCTGCTGCTCAAGCAGTGGCTCAAGGAGGAGGACCTGCTGGCGCGCCGCGTCGCGCTGCGGGAGGCCCGCCTCGACGGCGCGCGCAAGGAGATCGCCTTCCTCTACTGCGCCTTCTTCGCCTTCCACGCCGCATCCGTCCTCGTCCTCTTCCTCTCCGCCGCCATCCCGTCCCCCGGCCCGTCGTCCTCCTCCTGCCGCCGCTCCTGGATCCCCTGCCTCGTCTCGCTGCTCGCCTCCCTGGCCATGCTGTGGGCGCTGCGGTACAAGGCGGACACGGAGGCCGTGCTGGAGCGGGTGCTGGCGCGGGAGCAGGAGGACGCCGCGCTGCTCGGCCGCTGCGTCGCCGAGCTCAAGCGCAAGGGGCTCGAGTTCGACCTGCTCAAGGAGGTGGACGCGCTGCGCAGGGCCAAGGCCCTCCGCGTCGAGGCCAAGGCCGGCGCGGGCGGCGCCGACGGACCCAGGCGCTGGCCCGCCAGGGACCTCCCCGTCTTCGCCCTCTTCGCCGCCGCCTGCGGTGTCCTCATGCTCACCAGGTTCCTGCTCTGCAACTAGGCCGGGTCTCACGAATCATGGTCCGTTCCGTGTTCGTCAGGACTTCGATCGCTGGATCGATTCATGAAGCCTACTGTTCTGTTCGTTCCTGCAGAACTGTTTGTTCTGCGAATTTTGATGTCTGTAATAAGGAAAAGGTTGTCATGCGTTCGATTTTGTTCTGTGGTCCTACCAGCTGAGAACAAAATTACCCTCTCAAACCTCAGTGTTAATGACCATGAAGATATATGTCAATCCCCTAAATTTGATCCTCTTACATCCTTGTGCAGGATTGTGATTGTTCAGTGATGTTTGATCCTCTTACATCATTGGGCTGTTGTGCTGGATTGTGATTGTGCATGATATATGTTACTACCTCAAATTGATCATCTTATTGCATTGTTCTCGTGGAGGATTGCGATTGTTCTGTGATGTTTGTCTTCCACATATCAGAAATTAAGTTAGCGAGATAACATTGGCACCCCAATTTGCCATGATATCAAATCAAGCCATCTGTTACTGGGATACAATTTGGAACGTTGTGGGAAACGTTCAGAGTAAATTACCAAGTGTCAGAGTTGGATGCATTTTGGAACATCATGGAAGGTACGGTGAAGGAAGTTAAAGCAGTCTTAAGGAAACCAGGTGTATTTTAGAAGGGATAGTGCCAGCTCAACTCTAGTTCCTGAATCTATTCTCCTCCTTTTGATTGCCCTTTACACCTGAAAACTCTTGACAAACCCGATTCCATGCAGCTTCAGATGCAAGCCTGATAAAAGGAAATTGCAAACCAAGACAAGTCTTCAGAAGTGGTTAGCTGATTGCAATCGGAAACCAAACAACATCATGGATTTACACTTATTATAATTAAAAAGATGAACTGTGTTTACAAAATTATCATGGTATTATTACCATGAGAGTTGTGTTGGTTTTTGCTTGTGCATGTACCAGAGGGAAAAATCAAAATATGTGCAATCTCCATACAATTACCATAAAGATATCAGTTTTGCTAGAACTCATCTAGATGAGATATAATTTGGTCTCATTCACCTTTTATAACCATTGGATGTGATGCTATAAGATGCGTGTGTCCTAACATGGGCTGTATCTATTCTTGTTTTCAAAGTGAATGAGACCAAACTATATCTCATTTAGATGAGTTCTAGGTACTCCCTAAAGATATACTGTAGCAATCACCATGAGAGATATTATTACTGTTAGCAGCAAAAATATCTGAAGAACTCAGCCCGGTTTCTGGAAACCAAAAAGATACTGTCCGCTTTCCATCGCCTGGTGCTATCATTTTTGGAACATTTGAGGAAGAAATGTGCAAAATCAGTGAGTTGCTGCAAGTGCCATATTTGGTGTCCAGTTCGCCTTGCATCGAAAACCATTCTTCAAGGAGTTTTTGGGGGCCCAACTCTATCTAGTTTTCCTGAATCTATACTCCTCCTTTTGCTTGACTTTTGACACCTGAAACTCTTCCATCACATCAGAAACCCAATTCCAATCAGCTCAAGCCCGAGAAAGCAAATTTTGCATACATACCAAGCAACGGTTGATTATCACAAACTAATACAGTATTCATTACATCGATTTGCACATCTCATAGAAACGCAACTGTGATCACAAATCATCACACACCAGATCACCATCCCGTCCTCCTTCACAGTGAACACCTCACAAGAAACGAGCAACAAATTACTACTCCATGTACACGGGGACACACCACACCACCCGGTAATAATCAACCAAACCCAATAAACAACAACACCAACGCTCCATCGATCAGACGGCGTCGGGGCCCTCCTTCTTCACCGGGACCGGGGCCGGGTACGGCCCCGGGGACTGTCCGGCGACACCGGGCGGCGGCAGCGGCGTGCCGTAGATCTGTGCGCCGACGCCGGCGCGCATCTCCTCGCGGCCCTTGTGCTTGCCGAGGAAGTAGCAGCCGAAGCCGAGCAGGACGGTGAAGAATATGAAGGGCAGCGAGATCACCAGCACGAACCCCATTCTCCTCCTCCCGCCCGGATGCTTGAGCTTGACTGCTTACTGCCTGGACGT
>NC_057807.1:598500723-598513119 GCF_018294505.1 Triticum aestivum
AATTGCTGCGGGTGCTCTGCGCTGGGAGGGGAAGCCGCGTGGGGATGGGAGTTTTATATGCACGGGGGACATGGATGGGGGAAGCGGCGGAGGAGAAAGATGGTGCGGAAGAAGGCGGCTGGGGCTGGAAGCTTGTGGAGTGTGCTGCTGCCGTGAGCGCGTGACTGCGTACGGGTGACCGTTGGCTTGGCGCTTAATTTGGGGGCAACGGTCGAATGCCTTGGGGTCTTCTGTTCCGTGGAGCGTGTTTCAGCTACGTCGCCTTCAAGGTTTACAAGTGTAGGAGTACATCATCTTCTATGGCGTAAACGTTTCACGCCGGGGCGCCGGCCGAAGCTTCAGCCGGTCGCACGCGTGCACTCGGTTTCCTGTTGCTGCTAGTAGGCCAACCACCCATCCCTTATCCTCTCATCTCTATTCTTCTCCTCTGTTGCTTTCTTTTTTCTGCTCTTGCCATGGCGCCCAATGCCTGCCCCCTCATCACTTCATGCGGAGCTTGCCGTCGTTGACGGCCAGACCGCCTACTGCCGTGAGACCTTCCTCCCCCATTGATGCAAGCATCTCTCCCCTTCTCCTGCTTCGAAGCTGCCCTCTAGCTGCCGCATGTACAGAGGGCGTCACACACTCCCCCGCACCCCGGCGGTTGATGCATGGGTCTGCTGGCGGTTCCGTCTTGCCGGAAGGAATGCCCTCGAGGCGTTGTTGGAAGCAGGGGCGCCGGCGGCTGTGGGCTATGGCCAGGAAGATGAGGCACGCTCTCCTTTCATGCCCAGCCAGTACCTCTGCTTCAACCAGCCAGATTGTTTGCTGGGACCGGCAATGATTTTTGCTGGAATTAGTGTATTATTTTGCTGACGATCACGCACATGCTGTCATTATTATGCTGCTACCTTTTTGCTGGAACTAGCTACAATTTTTGCTGAAATTTGCTGGAACCGGCAACGAAATTTGCTGGAACCGTTGTCTAAATTTGCTTGAGAACCCGCGTAAGTGTTGATCTTTTCTGTGACATTCATCAGATTTTTGCTGTAACCCGCTACAATTTTTGCTAGAACCAGCTACAACTTTTGCTGGAACCGTTGTCTGAATTTGTTGTGGAACCTGCGTAAGTTGTGATCTTTTCTGCGACATTCATCGGATTTCTGCTGGAACCGACTACAATTTTTGCTGGAACCGGCTACAACTTTTGCTGGAACCCTTGTCTGAATTTGTTGGGGAATCCGCGTAAGTTGTGATCTTTGTTGCGACAATTTATTTGCTTTGTTTGCTACAATCAGTGACAAGTTTTGCTGAAAACGGCGTTGGAATTTGTTGAACCAACCATCGGAGTTTATCTGTCTGTGTCCGCCCGTCCTTTGATTTTGCTACAACAGTGATGGTGAATGCTACAACCGGCGATGATTTTTGCTGGATCCAGCACATGCAAATGATGGAGACGAGTAGCACGACATGTTGCAAGCGGCACCCACCGGCGCCAGAGACGACGTGCGGCGTTGCCGCTGCGAGTAGCCTCGTCGGCGAAGCGTCACCCTGCGGCTAGCAGAGGTGGATGTACGCGCTGCGGGTGGATCTGCTGCTACGAGGGGGATTTTTCCCCAAGACTTCGAGCAACGCTGCGAGTAGGCTCGTCGGCGATTCGAGTTGGGGGCAGATGCAGTAGCAGGGGAAGCGAGCGGCGCCATGGATGGCGTCTTGTTCCAGGGACGAGCGGCGGCCTGGGACAGTGCGTTTGTGGGCGTCTGCGTTGACTAGCGATAAGGTGGGAAAGAGAGAGTCTTGCGTGCGAGGGATGCGGAAGTGGGGACGAGACGCTTCAATCTGAACGGTTTCTATGCATCACATCTGACGGTCAAGGTCGGACCGGCCGAAAGTTTAAGCCGATGCACCGGCGCAGATTACTGCCCTTTGGATTTTCTGTTGCAAAATCAGGAGGGGAAAAAATATTAGTGGTACATGACTGTGCAGCGGAGATAGTTTTAATATCATATTATTATTATTATTTTCGCTGGTGACCGGCATAACTCCCTCATGGTCGAACAAGTCGTGTTGTCGGCCCGACCATGAGGAAACCATGGTGGCCAATTAGACCTGGCCATCCTTCGGGCCGGGCCTGACCAAGCCCGAGGTAGAAAACTCAGGCCCGAGCCTGGCCCAGCCCAGCCATCGGGACTACTTTTCAGGCCCAAGCCCGGCCCGGCACAACAAAAAACACACCGGGCCGGGCCTCTTCAGTAAATGGCAGAAACAGCAGGCCCAGGCCCAGCCTGGCCTAGTCTTCGGGCTCAAAATCTAGGCCCAGGCCCGGCCCGGGAGCAGCGCCGGGTCGGGCTGTTCGTGCCGGGCGGCCCATGGCCAGGACTATGGCCAATAGAAAACATGGTCGACCGTGTCGTGCTGTCGACGAGCCGAAGCCGGAGACAACATGGCTGATCGCGGAGGTGATGAGGCAAGTTCATCAGGAGTAAGATGGTGGGGTGTCAGGACAGAGGCTCGCGACAACAGTTAGATGGGCAACAGTACCGATTCAAATGTCCAAGTGCGTTTCAACCGTCGATCGACGATCCTACGGCTTCGGCGCGTGTACCGCTTCACGCTAAAGTGACCCACTCACCGCCGTAGATCTCTAGATGTGCGGTTCAGGCCGTTGTAACGTCTCTTTTAAACTTTACCGCATCTCTGTAATTTGAACTTGTCACTGTCTTACTTTTCACCTGCTCCATCCTCCTTTTTAACCCTCCTCCGGCTTGTGGAGAGGGCATTCTGGATAATTCTGGGCTTGGCCCCTTGAGCCGCCGTGTTCCGGCTGGCGAACCCTAGCTTTGCGTGGTTTCAGATCCACCCGAACAACGCTCAATTTCCATCGAAAGTTCGCGTTTTTACTCTGTTTTCAGCAATACTCCGACAGTTCCTAGGCTAGATCCTGTCAATTGGTTATCAGAGCAAGGTTTTAGATCCTTGGAGGCATTGAGTTGGACCAGATCTGATCTGGGTCCGGCGAGGCGGCGGTGGACGCAGGGAGGAGACGGCGACGGTAGATCGTTCGGCGGCAAGGAAGGCTGAGGCGGAGGTTTCTGTAGAACACTTCTACAGAGTAAAATCCCACCCAACCCACCTCCTGGTGTTGTTTCATTCTCGGCGCGACAAGCTGTGGGGCAGGTTGCCGGAGATCCGGTGGTAAATTCCCCCCCCCCCCTCACCCGCCCTCCTGGGCTGAACCATAGTCCGGATGGCGACGCCGGAAGAATCCCTGGATACAGGTATCCTAGAGCTCGAGTCTCTACAATTGGACATAAAAACTTTATGCCAAGACAGAGAGGAAGACAAGAAGGAGTTCTATGATTTTACTGAAACAGTCAACAGGAACTTTGCAAGCATTGACAGAAATTTCAAAAAGATCCAGGCCAGCCTGAAGAAATTGGTGCAGGAGGACAAGGTGGAAGAAGAAGAGGATGATGGTGACCCTCTCTCAGCTCAAGCTAGCAACAAAGCAGCAACCACTATTCCTCCCGGGAGACCTAAACAACTGCAGCCACAAAACAACACGGGTACTATTGTTTTGGTGGATAAAGTGACAGGGAAAGATTTAACCTAGATGGCACCCCCAAGGCTCCTTTCAGGCATCCAAACCATTTTGGTAGTAGACCTGACACCAGTACACCTCAGAGCAGAGTGGGACAACAACAACAAAATATCATGGTCATTGCAGAATTACCTGAAGAAGCCCCAAGGCAGGAAGAAAATAGAACCAAACACACTCATAATGATGTGAGAAGGAACATCCTGAGTGTGAAACCAGCTAAATTAAATATCTAAAAATTTGAAGGAACTGATGCTGACTCTTGGATTTAGAACATTGAGCAATTCTTTGAAGCTTCCAGAACGCCCTTGGAACAAAGAACTGAAATTGTAGTGTCCTATCTGAAAGGAGAAGCAATACAGTGGTGGAGAGGCACGGGCTTTCTGGTCACAAACATGCCCTGGCACAGGTTTTGCTCCTATCTGACAGACAGGTTTTCAACAAACTCTGTTTGTGAAAATGTCAAAGCCTTCCACAGCCTGAATCAAACTAGTACTGTGGCACAATACATTGCTGCTTTCGAGCAAAACATGAATCTTATGAGGAGAGACAACCCTGCAGTTCCAGATAGTTATTACATGCACAGCTTCATATCTGGGTTAAGCCCTTATATTCAGAGTCACCTAGAATGCCACCAACCTGACAATATGCAGAGAGCAATGTGGTTGGCAAGGAGAATAGAAAAGTCAAGTCCTGCAACCAACAACTACAAAAGTTACACACCTAACTACAGGAAAACAGCTGCTACTGAAAGCAACAAAACACCAATCATTCCTATAGTTCCTGCTGCCACTGTCATTCATCAAGCAAGAGAGAAAGGAATTTGCTATAAATGTAGAGA
Organism: Triticum aestivum; assembly: GCF_018294505.1. Classification (NCBI taxonomy): domain Eukaryota; kingdom Viridiplantae; phylum Streptophyta; class Magnoliopsida; order Poales; family Poaceae; genus Triticum; species Triticum aestivum. The sequence goes on from NC_057807.1 coordinate 598,505,142, forward strand.
ACCTTGGTTTCCTGGTCACAAACAAGTGTGCAAAATGTCCCAGAAGTCTCAAATTCAAGCTTTACAAGAACAAAGTGCAGTGAACCCTGATGTTATCTACATTGTAGATGCTAAAGAAGAACAAACTGACACTGAAGAAGACAATTCAGACTCCCAGCAACTGAAAATTTACATGCATGCTGCTAATGGCACTCCTGAGGAACAACCTAAGCACACCTTCACATTACAAGTGCAACTTGGATCGACCATGGCTCTAGCACTTGTAGATAGTGGCAGTACCACCACTTTTCTCTCCCCTTTAATAGCCTTAAGAGCTGGCTGTGAACTGACACCAGCCAAACAGGTCAAAGTAACGGTTGCAAATGGAGGAACACTCCTTAGTGATTTTTCCTGCAAAAAGCAAAACTACCACATTCAGGGAACATCCTTTTGTTCTGATTTCAGAGTTTTGAAACTCACTAGATATGATATGATTTTAGGAGTAGATTGGATGTATCAACACAGCCCAGTAACTTTTGATCTTCCTAATCTAACACTGTCAATCAAACATGATCAAGGAAACCTCACCACTTTCATTGATGAAAGTCTGCCAACTAGTCCCTGTTCTCCAACATTGCAAGAAATGGATCATCTTTTGGAAGAAATATTATCTGGAGCTCTACTGTGGATGCAACCTGTCAGTATGGACACTGGGCAAGTCCAGAAACACAACTCTGAGATCTCTGAACTTCTAACTGAATTTCAGGATGTGTTTCAAGAACCTGCAGGTTTACCACCCAAGAGATCGTGTGATCATGCTATCAACCTTGAACCTGGAGCACCTGTCATTAATCAGAGATGCTACAGGATGCCCCCTCAACAGAAAAATGCAATGGAACAAATCATAAAGGATCTCATCCAGAAGGGAATAATTAGACTGAGCAGTAGCCCTTATTCTTCTCCAGCAATCTTAGTGAAGAAAAAGGATGGCACTTGGAGACTGTGTGTGGACTACAGGAAGTTGAATGCTTACACTATTAAGAACAAATACCCCATTCCTATGATTGAAGATCTCCTAGATGAGCTACATGGAGCAACAATCTTTACTAAGATTGACCTAAGGAGTGGTTACCACCAAATAAGGATGAAAAAAGAGGATATTGAGAAAACTGCTTTTAGTACACACATGGGCCTGTATGAATTTCTGGTGATGCCTTTTGGAGTAACCAATGGACCACATTCCTTCCATCAACTGATGCACTCGGCTTTGGGGCCATACCTAAGGACTTGTGTACTGGTATTTTTTGATGATATTCTGGTTCTCAGCAAATCCTATAAAGAACATGTGAAGCACCTGAAGATGGTTTTCAAAGCTCTGAGAGACCACCCGTTGTATGCTAAAATGTCCAAGTGCATGTTTGCACAGAAGAAAGTGGAATATCTGGGGTTTGTTATTTCTGCTGAAGGAGTATCAATAGACCCTGCTAAAGTGGAAGCAATCACCCAATGGCCCACACCAACAAATGTAACTCAACTCAGAAGTTTTCTGGGATTAGCAGGGTACTACAGGAGGTTCATTAGGGATTTTGGAGTTATGTGCATATCTCTGTTTGATGCACTAAAGAAAGATGCTTTCACCTGGGCTGAGAAACAAGAACAAGCTTTTCAAATGTTGAAAACTTGCATGACACAAGCTCCAGTCCTTGCTCTGCCTGATTACTCCTCCCCTTTTGTGTTGGAAGAAGATGCTTCTGGTTATGGAATTGGGGCAGTTTTAATGCAAAAAGGGCAACCTATAGCTTTCCTCAGTAAATCCCTGGGCCCCAAAGCAGCTGGTTGGTCAACCTATGACAAGGAGGCCCTGGCCATCATTGAAGCACTCAAACAGTGGAAGCATTACTTTGCTTCTTCCTCCATAATCATAAGAACTGACCAACAGAGCCTCAAACATATACAAGAACAGAAATTAACTGAGGGAATTCAACATAAGCTCCTTATAAAGCTCTTGGGCTACAAATTTACTGTGGAATACAAGAAGGGCAAAGAAAACAAAGTAGCTGATGCTCTGTCCAGAGTTAAGTATGCTCTACAAACTCTGTCCACCACTGCTGCAGTTCCTGTTTGGATTAAAGAGGTGGTCAACAGTTACAAAAATGACCAAAAGTGCTCTGACTTACTAGCTGAACTAGCTATTGCTCCTACAGGGCACCCCCCTATACCCTAACTAGTGGAGTGTTGAGGTATAAAGGAAAGATTCTCATTGGAAATAACAATGAGCTGAGAACTTCACTTCTGCAATCCTTTCATACTTCTGAATTAGGAGGGCATTCCGAAGAAAGAGCTACATATCACAGATTAAAAATACTGTTTTCCTGGCCGGGTATGAGACAAGCAGTAAAAACCTTTGTGCAACAGTGCCCTGTGTGTCAGATCAACAAAGCTCACCACCTGCCTTCTCTTGGACTACTTCAACTTCTCCATGTTCCTGATTTTGCATGGACTCACATATCCATGGACTTTGTGGAAGGATTACCTGTCTCTGACAATAAAGACCTCATTCTGGTGGTGGTTGATAGGTTCACAAAATATGCTCATTTTATTGGTCTCAAACACCCCATCAATGTGAAAATTGTAGCACAAGCATTTACAGACAACATTTTTAAACTGCATGGGCTCCCTACTGTCATGGTTACTGACAGAGATAGGATCTTTACCAGCCAATTGTGGCAGAATCTGTTCACCAGAATGGGAGTGAAATTACACCTTAGTACTTCCTATCATCCTCAAACTGATGGACAGACAGAAAGAGTGAACCAATGCCTGGAAAATTACTTGAGATGCATGGCTTTTGCACATCCAAGGAAATGGTATAAGTGGCTGTCTATGGCAGAATGGTGGTACAACACAAGTTTTCATACCTCCATCAACATGACTCCTTTTCAGGCACTGTATGCCAAGCCACCACCACTCATTGCTGAACTCATGCTACCCCCACCTGAAGGGGAAGACACACAAGCTGAACTGGACAGAGACACAATTGCTCAACAGATCAAAGAAAATTTGCTAAAAGCACAAGAAAGGATGAAACACTTTGCTGACAGTAAAAGATCTGACAAGCAACTTGAGGCTGGGGATATGGTATACATTAAGTTACAGCCTTACAGACACACTAGCCTCAGCATCCACACACACCTGAAACTTCACTCAAAATACTATGGACCATTCAAAGTTCTTGAGAAAATTGGAGTTGTGGCATACAAACTCCTCCTGCCTGACGACTGCAAACTACACCCAACCTTCCACATCAGCCAGCTCAAAAAGCATCTTGGTCCTGATGCAGTTCCCAACCCTAAACTGCCACTGTTGGATGAGCATGGCCACATTCTCATACAACCTGAAGCAATCCTGCAGCGCAAATTGATACCAAGAGACCAAGGCGACATCAGCATACCAGTGGTGCAGTGGCTGATCAAGTGGATCAACCTTCCAGAGGACAAGGCCACTTGGGAAGATGCAGCCTTCATACAGAAAGTTTTTCCCAGTTTTCAGCCTTGAGGACAAGTCTACTGTCCAAGTGCGTTTCAACCGTCGATCGACGATCCTACGGCTTCGGCGCGTGTACCGCTTCGCGCTAAAGTGACCCACTCTCCGCCGTAGATCTCTGTGCGGTTCAGGCCGTTGTAACGTCTTTTTTAAACTTTACCGCATCTCTGTAATCTGAACTTGTCGCTGTCTTACTTTTCACCTGCTCCATCCTCCTTTTTAACCCTCCTCCGGCTTGTGGAGAGGGCATTCTGGATAATTCTGGGCTTGGCCCCTTGAGCCGCCGTGTTCCGGCTGGCGAACTCTAGCTTTGCGTGGTTTCATATCCACCCGAACAACGCTCAATTTCCATCAAAAGTTCGCGTTTTTACTCTGTTTTCAGCAATACTCCGACAGTTCCTAGGCTAGATCCTGTCATGGGGCACCATTCCTGACAGCACCGACGGTCGCAACTCCACCAGCATATGGGCAACGGAAGTTAATGTGTACAGTGGATTAGTGAGAACAGAACTCCGCCGTAGGCTCGAACTTAACACAACGTTTTTCAGTAACTAAAGCTAAGGGTGTTCTTTTTAGCCCTGAAGAAGAAAAACTAACCTCCACCACCTTTCTTTAGTCGAACGACGAAGTAGGGAGTATTTGGGGAAAGAAATCATATACGAGTTTATAAGAGACAAGGCAGAGGGAATCATATAAAGCTGGAAATTACAAGTGATTCGTGCTTCTTTATTTATTTTTTAATCAATCAAAGCCAAAGGCGATTCTTTCTTTCTTTCTTTTTTTTTGCAGGGTAAAGCCGAAGGCGATTCTTCCATGATTATCGCTCAATGGTTCTAGATTTCCCTCCTGGGTTTCACCATTCTGGAAGTTCTTGGACCGAAAGTACAAAGGGTAAAAGTTCACAAAAAAACTGCCAAAAAGAACCATGAGTTTCAGGGAAATACAAGTCCGGGAGAGACAAGGCATGGTAACAAGTCAGGCCATGCCACGGAACATTGACACAATAGAGAGCATTCAGGAGAATCCAAGCCTAGCAAACCAGTATTAATACCACAACACATGCGTTTTTCAGGGAGGTTTCTTGCGTTTACAGGCTCCGACATCATACGAGTAGAGAGACCTCGGACAACACTTCATCAGCTAGAGCCATGCATAACAGCTGAATGATACTCTTACGTTTTACAGGAAACCTGGATATATCTGTCTTATTAACAACACTGCGGCAACAGCATTACCACGGACAGCATGAATTTGCATCCGACTGAAGCCCACGGGTGATCATCGATCCGCCCTAGTGCGCCCGGTCACGGAGGACGTCGAGCTCCACCTCGGTCGGGTCAGTTGCTTGGATCTCGTAGTGGAACCCGTCGAGCTCCTGCTTGATGCGGTTCTTGGAGGTGGAGTACAGCATCTTGGCGCGGATGCGGGATGTGTCAGGGGACCTGGTGCAGCAAGTGCATTATATTAGCTATAAATAAGGTGAAGTGAGATCAATGGACAGGGAAGAGAGGATGCATCGGCCATCAGGCCATCAGGCATGTGCAGAAGGTGAACTTTTTTTTATCTATGTATAAGAACACTGCTATCAGACAAGTCAACTTTGATCTTTCCAGAATCACGATATATGGGAGTATATTACACATATGTAAAGTTTGGTGATGAAATAAGTAAACATGTGAGCTATACAAAAATGACAAAATGGTGATTTCCAAACAGTGAACAATGCATGCACTGTTCATCTTTCCAGAATCATGATTTTGTCTTTTTTGTGTAACTCACATGGTTACTTATTTCAGCATCAAAATTTGCACATGTGTAAGACACATCCATATAAATGTGTTGATTTATTTTCAGAATTCAAAATATAGGGCTCCGATGCACCCGTCCTCCAAAGTGACTTTTTTCTATCTGACAAGTCAACTTTCACAATAAAGAACAACAAATTGGCAAAGCATATTTCTGAAGACATGTGGACATACACTGTTGTTCTTTCTCTGACAGCTACAAGCATAGGTACCAGGCACAAATAAAATAAGAAAAGGCTACCATTGCTATAGATTCCTCTAGCAATGTCCGTCATGGTTATAAATAAGCTGAAGTGAAATAAAGAGGATAAAGGGAGTGCATCGGCTATAAAGCAGTGCAAATAGGCAAAGCATATTCTGAAGACAAGTGGACATGCAGTGTTATCTTTTCTGGACAGCTACAAGCATAGATACAAAACAAGAAAAGGCTATCATGGCCATAGATTCCTCTAGCAATACCCGTCCAGTTTCACGATTCAATACTTCATATAGAAAAATATTAAGAAACCCAAAATATATCAGTTTCACGATTCAATACTTCATATAGAAAAATATTAAGAAACCCAAAATATATCAAGTGTAAATTCGTGAGAAGAACTTCAATGACAATTCAACAAGATCTAGTTAGGGTCCATTTTTCAAAAGAAGCTATTTAAGACTAGCTATGCAAACATTAACATATGGATACGTGACTATGAAACTCACCAGGCAATGAAGAAAATCTTGCTTTTCTGCACATTCTCCCCAGTAACAAAGTCAAAATCATAAAGGGCATATCTGCAGTCCTTTTCTGGGAGACAAGCCAGGAAATCATCATAACTCTCAGTTGTAGCCCCTGTCTTCTCCACAACAACCTGTTTTTGCTTTTCTTCGATTTTGAAGATAACATAGCGAAATGCCTTCTTCATCTGAAGCTCCAGGAATGTCTCCCTGATATCAGGAGCAACTCCCATGCCAGAGGATGCATTGGACTGCAAAAAGAACACACATAAGAGAATGATGGAGACCAAAAAATTGACAACAAGCCAAGATGTTTGAGAGTGAGTCGCTGTTCCAGATTATACCATAATTCCAAACAAATACTCCCTCCGTCCAGAAATACTTGTCGCATAAATGGATGAAAATGGATGTATCTAGAATTAAAATACATCTAGATACATTCATTCCAATGACAAGTATTTCCAGACGGAGGGAGTATATATTAAAAGAAAGACTTCATGCTTGGCTGGTAATATTGCCATGGCATTCCAACTGGATATGTGCGACAGTAAAAACAAGTGAATAGCCATTTAATTGTTCAAGAGGTCAAACGAATCAACAGCAACACCTCAGTAATGATAACAGTGCAAACAACCTACTCCCTCCATCCCATAATGTAAAACGCCTTACATTATGGGATGGAGGGAGTAGTTGGTGGTCATGTTGATACAATCATAGTGTTCAAATTAAAATTCAGAAGGTCCGCATGCCTACTTGCAAGACTGGGTTTAAATTCACAAGGGATCAGATTAAGGAAATGATTTGTTTCTGTAAAGGATGACCGGCCTGATCAGAGACCAGGGTAGTGTCCTGGGACGATAAGCCATGCTTTGTTAATGGACATTTCAAAGAAGGTTCTAATAACTTCTGTAGGAAGGCTTTCACCTCCAGTCATGTTCACCTAACCAAGATTACATTCTTTGACACAGAAATATGCAGTAAACAGGAAACAAGGCTCTTAAATTAGTCAGCCTGGTAAACAAATGCGGCTGATTCCACTATAGTATGCCAAAACACAACCAGGGAACCAACTATGTCTGTCTCTCTTTGAACTATTCAACCCAATCCTGGATAAAAACTATCATGGTAAAATTCATGAACCATGTAATGTCAATTGCACGGGTACAAAATGTGACCATAGACAAAAAAGTTCAAATACCAAGTAACAAGCCCAACTACACAGATTAATCTTAAATAACGACCCCAATCTTGCAGAAGATGAATTGTTGAAGGTGTACCCAATCAAGGAATATCCAATATTACCTACCAAACTGAAGCATGAATATGAGTGCTTCCCCCTAAAAATAGGAAACTCGGCTATTTCTCACTCCGAAAGGGAAAAGACTGGTTCAAACATGGCTATCCCTCGACCACCGATGTGGACTCAATTTTCATCAACGACAATGCAAGCATGGTCTACTGATATATGAAAGAATAATGGCCATGTATCCAAGGGGCAACTGACACGCCAAGTGGTCCATGCCCTCCTTAATTTCCATGGCGACATAGATATCGACACCTGGTGCTGATGGCATGCAGTACAGATAACTACAGAAAACAGATAAACTACCAGGAAAAAAATCAGGCAATCAGTCAAACCCACGCCAAACTAGGTACCTACCAAAACATCCCCAGCCCATCCTCGCTCTACCGCCACCTTCCGCCTACCCTTCGCAATCCACACCACCATGACTCGAAACCCAGAGCGGTTGCTGGAAAAAAAAAACAGAAAACCCGTCGCAACAAACGGAACAAACCGCTCGCACGCCGTCGGATCCCACGTCCTCCGGCCGGATAAAACCTTCCCGATCAGATCTGACCCGGCGCGCGGGGACCAACCCCTACAGTACAACCACCCGCAGATCTAAACCTCCGCACGCGTGCGAGCGAAT
>NC_057807.1:598513512-598522781 GCF_018294505.1 Triticum aestivum
TGGCTGCGTCTGTTGGTGTGGCGAGGAGGACTCAAGAGTCAGAACGGGGCGTGCGTTCATATACGCGCACGCACGCAGGCGCTGATGCGCCGCTGCGGGGCGGCGCGTGAGGGTTTGGGCGGGTCGCTGGCGGATGGGGCTTGGGGGTCTGTGGGGAAGGGGTGTCAGTGGGGTGGATGGAGGTGGACGGTGGGTGAGGGTGTGGGGGCTGCGCGGCGGTGGATCCAGCGGCTGCGCGGCGTGCGGCGGGCTGGATATGACGGATCCCGCGGGCGGGCCCGCCCGCAGAGCCGTGATGCGTTCGGGCTCTTTCGCGATATGCAGGAACAAAAACGAGGGCAGCAATTGTAGGAATAAACGCGAGGGCATTTTCATGTAAAAAAAAGAGGACATTTCGCAGAGTCTTGCACGCGTTGGCGTTGGTGGTAGATAGAGTGGGTGAATGAAACGGTCTTCTTCTTCTTGGCGAGGTAAGGTATTTAGGTATTCTTGATTGATTGATTGATGACTCAATGGTTTTCTTAGGAAGAAGCAGTGTCACCGAAGCGGGGTTCTCCTCCACTCTCTCGCGAGCCTTGTTATCGCCGCCCCTTTCCTTCCTAGACTTCTCTCGTCGCCCTTCGCAGACCTCTCCCTCCCCTCGCCTCCATGGCTCCGCCAGTGGTGACCGGTGAGGTCCCTCCCCTCGCCCTATCCTAGATTTTTGTTGTGTTCATACTTGTCATTGGGGGGGCTTTTTTGCCTAGTTGATGTGGAAGATCGGCCGAGCCAAGTCTCAAGTATGTTGCTTGAATCAGAGTTGTGCCCACCGTCCTCATCGGAGACGGCTTCTCTCGAATCCGACGCATATCTCATTTTGTAGCGGCCCTGTTACTATGCTCGTCGCCTGTGTTCCCCTTCCCTTCGGATCCGGAATCATGTCGGTGGGGCGTGGTATTTTTGTTTTCCCTTTCAGTGAGATCCCCTACTACGCTTTCTCTTTGGTTCATGCTTTGCTCATTGAATATCAGTCCTTAGTACTCTCTACTCCAATGACCTCCACTCTAATATGTTCCTTCTTCCTTTTTGGAGGTTTTTTGCTGGTCGTCTCGAGGTCGGTCCATGCTCTCTCTTCTAATTTTCTAGCGATGACCTCCGATTCCGCCAATGATATTCATTTCTTGCCTCGGTAGGAGACCGCTCTTGGCCTTCGATCCCGTTCTAGTGAGTTCATTTGCATTGCTAGACTCTTAGATGGGAGATCATCTGTCAGTGGATGGTGCGTGTTGGTCACCGATGCATGTGCATGTTCAACATCCATGGTACTATCGTGTTGGTGGGTTCTCTTCTCTACGCTTTATCGGTGCCATTATGATTGTTATAGAGCCCGTGGACATTAAGAGGGGGTCAATTGGTGTGTGTCGCGACCTTCACTGTTGTCGCCCTCTTACCGGTCGTAGCTAGAGCGTAGGCTTGTCAAGGCCAAGTCTTCTCCGGTCAATCGTGGCAACATGGAAGCATTTCGGGAGCCCGAATCAACACATGTGTGAAATACCAACACGATGGAATGCCCATCGTCGATCGGCAGGGAGGGGGTGCATGTGTCTTTATAGATTGTTATGTATTTGTTTTCTTTTAGCTGGGTTTGCGTATGTCTACATGAACAGTGATGAGTGATGACCCCTATTACGTACTACCTTGTGCTTAGTTAACAAACAGGGGGGAATCAACACGTGACTAGATGGTTAGGATGGTCGTTCTACCTCATCTGGGATGAGACCCCACACTTAATACATGTGTGTCTCATTAAAGAGAAATATTTTTTTTCAGTGTGAGGCAACGTTCTTCTCGATAGCGAGGTGCTTGTGGTGTCTTTGTTAATCTCGAGATCTGTCAGCTCGGTCACTCAAAGATGCTCATAGGGGGTAGAGTGTGCAGAATTATTATTTTTCAGTGTGAGGCAACGTTTTTGTTGATAGCGAGGTGTTTGTGATGTCTTCGTTAATCTCAAGATCCGTGTCTTTTATGAGTGCTCATAGGGATAGAGCGTGTGTATGTGAGCGTCCGCGTCTGTACAGTATTTCTAATAATAAGGTCAACAAACATAATACGTTTGTTTGAAAGAAAAAGAAGAAGACAAAGGAGGAACAGTGCCTCGCTGGTGACCGTGCTTGTGCAACGGACTGACCGCGATCCACCGTACTACCAAGAGACGCCGGGCGGCCCCGACGAGCCTTCATGGACCGACCGACAGCCATCGCCAACCGGATAGCGTTGGGCGCGCCAGCTTTCATTTCTGCCTCGTGGACATATGTTGATTGCTGGCAGAAGGACGGCCTGTTGCTCCTGGTTTGGTCCGAGTGTCATGTCACCTTTTATATCTCCTGTAGTTAAGCGCCTGTGGTCGCCAATCTTCGCTGTGTCCTGAAAGTGATTGTGCGGTGGTCGATATTGTGCTCTAAGCCTCTGACCATCATGGTTCGTTTTGCAAACTGGCCATGATCATCAAACGAGATCATCTAAAGTTCTACACGTACGTCTCTCAACCGGTTACTATGCACGTAGTTGGGCTTAAGAGCATCTCTAATAGATGATGATGTATATTTGGAGTACAATTTAAATCATAAAAAACTGCTTTTTACATATCTAAAAAAGTCTCAACTTCAACATATAATGTATTTTTGGTGATGTAAATCTACTACTCCAATAGATGATGTATTTAAAGATGTAAAACTAGTACACCGAACCTACTGTCGAAACTGAACCTACTGTCAAAACTCACTAGCGCCGCCGAACGACGGAGACACGAAGACGCAGAGCGGCGATGAACGGCGAGATGCAGAGTCGTCGCCGTTGTCTAGGAGCCTTTATGGTCCCCTTCCCCTTCTACGACTGGGGCGCACACAACGGATGGAGGTAGGCCGCTGCTACTGTTGGGGCGTCGTATGCCTCCTCGTGTCTGTCGCGGCAGAGCCGACGGGATTGGAAGCACAAGAGGATGGAAATCGATAGGGGAGGACCTGGCCGGGGCGGCATCGATAGAGGTCGAGAGGAAGCCGGAGCCATGGGGGTGGCGCGGGAGTGGCAGTGTGGGAGCGGCGACAGCGTGGTTGTGGGGGTGCGGGGGGAATCAGACACCAGTGGGGCGATGGGGGGAACTTGAATCGGGCGACGACATTGCGGTGAAAAAGTAGCTGATGCGATCGATTTTCAGGCTAAGGGCGGTAGGGGTGGGGGCTGGATCTGGCGGCAGCGGGGTACGGCGGGCTCCGATGGGCAGGCGGCACGACAACGGGTGTGCGGCGGGCAGAGTGGAGGTGATCACGCGGTGGGAGAAGAGGAGGGAAAGTGGCGGTTGGGCGGTTGACGCGCGACTGCAGTTTTACATCACCGAGGAGGTGGAGATGCAAATTTGCATCTGAAAGTATTGTGTTTTACTCCCTCCGTTTCAAAATAAGTGGCTCAACTTTGTACTAAGTTGAGCCACCTATTTTGAGACGGAGGGAGTACATCACTTGGAGCAGGTGACGTAAATTTTTTACTTCTATATCATCTGTTGAAGATGCGTTTTTAGGCCTCGATGGTGTAAATTTTGCATTTGCTATTGGAGATACTCTAATATTGACACGGGAGCCGTCGTTTGCTCCATCTAAACCGTATCCAAAAAAAATCTAAAAAGATTCACACAAGTTATGGTTGAGCAAATCGGATATATTCTCCTATGCATTCACGATGTTTGATATATTCTATTGATTTGCTTGGATGTGTGTGATAAATTTACTTGGATTTTTTTTTGCAAAAATACCTGGATTTTTCTATACCCCACCCACCTGGAAAACAAACTTCTATGGGAGAAGGCCTTACGCCCTTTCCAGTGCTCCACAGTGTATAGATGCTAAGGGTACCACATAGACGAAAAAGTGATGTGGCAAAGTAATTAAAGAGGAGAAAGAACATTATAATAACCCCAGGAGAAAAACGGTGCTAAAGGCGTGGACCTTTGTAAAATGACTATCAACCAATGCATGAAAGAGTTTAATTGTTAAATAATTCAATGAAAAAAGCTTAGCTATAAAAGCCAATCACCTATGCATTAGGGAGATTAGTTGATAAGTTTTTCTAATGCACATAGTACCTCATGTAAACACAAGTGCATTGGAAATGGCCTCATAGTCTCTCGCCTGGACCCTTTCTAGATTTTGACACCTCACTTTAGCACGCATCTAAAAGAGGCTATCAGCACCCTAGTCACATTGGTAGTATGTACGTACTACCTCCGTCCTGCTTTATTAGTCCCCTTGTTAATTTGTGTCAAGTTTTGACCATATATTTAACTAACAAAATGTTAATACATGTCACCAAAAAATCATATCGTTGGATTTGTATATGAACATAGTTTTCAATGATATAATTTTTGTGACATGCATTAACATTTTGTTAGTTAAATCCGTGATCAAAATTTAACACTAAATATAAAAGGGACTAATAAACCAGGATGGAGATAGTATTTGAGAGGGGTACAACAGTATGCCTACAATAGGCTATCAATCACGTTGATTAGCCCTTTCCACCTAGAACAGAAGATAACTATCGTTTTGCATAGTGATTTTTTTTGATAATCAATACCATGATATATTTATAGTAGTGAATTGTACATGGTAGAGATACATGAGCTGACTACAACAATTAGAAAATAAATTCTAAAAGAAACAAGCAAATCTTCGAGATCTTCAAACTCTTTCTTCTTCCATGACATGATCTTATACTTTTTTGAAGGCAGCCCAGGAAAATAACAAAGGTATCAAACCACAAATCTGTAAATACCAACGGGTTCTTCCATAGTTTTAGTTTAAGCAGTGATGCCAAGGCTGCGATGCATGCACACAACCATTAAAGTAATCAACCAACATCGGCAAGAGCACCAACACCGGTATTCCAGTGACAAAAGACAGAATAGTCAGGTCGATGTCGCTGGGAGCCAAGAGTACGAATCACCATTATCGATGACGTAGCAGCCGGGACATATATTGCAAGGACAATCATCCTCGTGGCAACCATGACAAAAAATCCAAAAGCAATCTGGTGAAGCAAGATCTGAAAGACCATACCCAAACAATTTTAATCTTTCAACACCACCATTGCCGTCAGGAAGCAGATCTCGCAATCGAACGAAGGGACGAAGATTACTTATTATAAAGACGATGTCATCTCCATAGAAGAAAACACTACCAAAACCCTAAACCAATCTAAAGAAAACACTACTAATATGAAGAACTCCACTCATATGTCAGGTTCCCCACCCCTCCCGGCAACGGCAAGCCAGGCCCGAGGAGGGGGAACCGATACATGGTGGAGGTGGAAGTGGTGGCGGCGGCTAGCACGAGAGGAGCGAACCCTAATTAACTTGATCTTTTATGTCGTCGTTAGTTAATCTGGTACTATTCGTTTCGATGGCGAGCGATTTACAGCGGTGTGAAGTCTCTTTCCTTTTTTCCCACCTCCTGTAAGACCTGTGAGACTGTTGTATTTCCGTTTTGAAAGGGAGTTAGCCCGTTCAAAAAAATTCTATCATTTTCCTTTTCGATAAGTAATATAAGACAAAAAAAAACGAAGGGCAACCCTTGGAGGTATTCATAGTACCTACAATCTTCAAAAAAGAAAGTGGTCTATGATGTATTTCGTGTTTCAATCTCTATGATAAATTTGTACATATACGTTGGACACTAATGGGCTTAACACAAACAACAATGATTTAGGGCTAGTTCGTGTTTCCTTATGCCTACTCGCCTAGCCTGGAGTGTGCCTGTATGTTGCCTGGATCTTGTTTGGATGCTGTCCTCAAAAAGCCGGGCCTTGCCTGGCCTGCGATAGTACGGACGTGATTAGCCTTGATGGAAGTGGGTAGAGAAGCGACTAGCCTCGCCCAGGCGTCAAAATTCCAGCGCCTCGTGATGCATGCAGTGGCGGAGCCAGCGCCCGGCCACCCCGGGCACTTGCCCGGGCTCTCTGGCTATGTGACAGCTTACATACGTGATAAACAAATGGGCAAATTGTATTGTGCATCTTGGTCTACCCGGGCAACAGTCCATGCAGGGACGGTTCAAAAACCAAAAGACCATGCACGTATGTGATAACCAATGGGCTAGTTAATTAGGCCTACTAAGCGTCTGACTAATATTCTAGTAATGGACTAATTAACTAGGCCTACCAAGCATAATGTTCAGCGGTCCTAGGGTGCTAAATTCCCTTCTTCCAAAATAATCATTTGAGAGGTACAGTATACACGAGCAGTCACAGCCATGTTTTTGCCACTCTAGTTGTTTGTTTCTCACATATGGTGAAATGGACAGGCGGCAAGTGGAGGTTGGCTTGGGTGCGCGGCCGGTGTTGAGCAGAGCAAATCCATCGTCAAGAATGGCTTACATCCTCGAAAACTCGTCGTCTCGTCTTCTTTTTTGATGATTAGAGAAGATTGCTAACTGCTTGGATGATTGATAGATTTAGGGCTTAAATTTTGAGGTCAGGCGGTGGGGAATTGACCACCGGGGATGATAATCACATCATAAGCCTAGTCTTTAGTTTATGGACTTGTTCTAGATAATTAAATGTTTACTTTAAATTTCAAATGACTGAATTTTATAGATGAAGATGTTTTGGTTAGTAGAGCAAGAACTAATGTTTACCGCAATGAAGCCTAGAGAAGGGCATTTGCCTCATGATTTTCTTTAGCAAAGTATTGGTATGTTCTATCCGGGCATCTCTATTTTCTCAAGCTCTTTATTTTCAACACATTCACAAATTACACCACTTAGTTTATGTGAATTAGAAATCCTTTTTATTAGTCTTGTAGTGTCTTCTAGGATGTTTCAAAGCTAATTTGGATAGCTATACTTTTGCTAGCAACATGTGAGTTTGGTTCTAAGCATGGGCGTGCTCTATGTCTTCTGTTGTCTAGTCTCAACTTTATTTTGGTATATGAAACTGAATATTAATATGTTATATATTAGTTTACTTTAAAATTACATTTGCACCACTACTGGGTTTATGTTTTGACGTTATTATTTTTGTGGATTTGTGGTTCAGAAGTTTGGGGCTATTTTATATGTTGTGTATCTGAATACCCGATTTTGATTTTGAGGTGAGATATTTAGCCTCAATTTTGCCCAGGCTTCACAAAAGTTCTGGCTCCGCCACTGGATGCATGATGGCTGCCTGGGGTTGCAAGTATATGGAGTTGTTCTCGATAGATGTGCTCATGAATTGTTTTTTTAAGTAATGACTCTCCAGGACGGGCCCAAAACCAAACACCTTCCCACCTACGCTGCCTGACCAGGCAACTATGCATCCAAAAGTGAAGTCCATTCCAGACAGTACTTTTGCTCAGGCACATAGCTGTGGACATGAACAAAACGAACCCTTAAAAGGTCCCCTAGGCCATGCATGAGTGCATGACCCAAAGACAATTGAAACCTTGTTTGGTTATTAATCTCCTCACCATTTCACCCGCAAAAAAAAAATCTCCTCACCATTTGTGAGGATCAGAGAGAACTTAGTGAGATTTTGACTTGCAATGATTTAATTCCACTCAATCCTCTTCCATCATCTTCATCCCTCACCAAACCAAACAAGCCCAGAAGCGTAGATGAGATCTAGAGTGGCAATGTTTGTTCTCTTTCCTATGTATATAAATAGTGATTTTATCATTTGAAGGTACTCTTAATATTGACAACCAACAACAACACAAGAGAAGTCCCCGTAGCAAGTGCCTTGTGTTCATGAAAACTTGGCAATTCATCTATTTCCGCATGTGGCTTTGATTGAAGAAAAAAGCCTATATGGGTTGAAGAATTTTCACTTGATAGTTATTTCATTTTCACCTAGTTAATAATTACTGGTAGACCCGTTGAATATTTCAACAATGATATCTACATTTTTTAAATAAAAAACCTAAGACTTGTGACACCTATGTTTCAACGGTTCAATCTTTATGTCACCAAGAGTAGAGATGAAATGGAGCGGACATTTCCTGCTTTTTCGAAACAGAGAGGAAATACGAAAACGGAAACAAAAATTTGCAAAATAGAAATGGGAACGATTTTTTTACATGAAAACGGAAGCAAAAACGGAATGATGTTTTTGGATGGAACAGATATGGAAACGGAATTCCGTTTCCGTGAATATGACATTTTCGCTTTTACTATAAACCTATGACTACTTTGTAGCCCAACCACCAGAAAACACACAATGACATAGTCAGCATAATGGCCCATGTGAGACCCAACTTCTACTACCACACACATACTCAACTAGACACTATACAATAGTCTAGTACTACCACAATATGCTAAATCGCTAATCTAATCATATTAATTTTTTCAGTCATGTTAACAATTGATTAAGTTTTTTGATTTGATTGTGTTTTTTGTTTTTATATTCATTTTCGCTTTCATAAAAAAATATTAAAATATATGTGGTAGTACCCAGTTCCTCCACTATGTTTTCATCCCTGCCAAGAGGTGTTGTATTAAAGTTGCGTGAAAATGAATTTGGGTGAATCGATTTTTGGGCCATTGATTTGTACTTTAAGATTCGTCCGTGTTTTTCTTCGGGGCTGGTCTGTGTGTTGATTTGGGCCGTTTTCTTACTAGCCACATATTTGGGTCAATCAATTCTTTAACGGTCCGAAGCCCATTCCAGTGCGACATAGCCTTACTCTTTCTCCTTTGTTTTTTCTGTTTTTCTTCTTCATGCCTTTTTTGCTTTTGTTTTTTTCTTTCCTTTATTAGTTGGTTTTTATTTTTATTACGTGGGTATTTTTGGGATGTTGGGTGAGTCTAAATATATACATACAAATACTATATGATTTGTGACAAACTTTCACTGTTATATGATTATGCTTTGCATATTACAAAAAAACGCAATTTCAGCGCAAAGTTGTGTGCAAGTTTTTTTAAAATCTTCTTATTGGGTACAAACATTAAAAATTTATTCTTTCTTAGAAAACTTCATTACTGTGAATAGTTTTAGTTTTTATTTCATTTTCATTTATTTTAAGGGCAATACTAATGCTACTAATTCATTCTTTCTTATATATTTTTAAATATTTCATTTTTATATGCATATTCTTGCATGTTTTAAACTAGCATAATTTTTATGTATGTTTTGTGCAATTTTTGTCACTGTTTGTTTTTTATTCCCGCCCCCCACCCCCCAAGTTTTCTATCTTCCTAAATGTGAATGTCAAAGCCACCAATTCATTCGTGCTTAGAAAATCTAATTATTTTGAGTTT